>NC_036842.1:56205530-56241586 GCF_002910315.2 Salvelinus sp. IW2-2015
TAGGATTTTAATTTGATCCGTCTTGTTGCAGGAAATACAAACTTGTAGTGTATTCAAGGTTTAAAAAGGCTTCTAAAGTTCGTAATTTCCACTTTAAAACGTCAGACTTGATTTGCCCCAACGAAAACATTTATCAACCACTACAAAAAAAAATGGGTTGATTATAAACCACATAATAATTCACATTTCCTGTTGCTGCAGGATTATTTTCCTGCTGTTGCAAACCGGCTCAAAATAAGATCCTACATCTGTACACATACACACACACACACACACTCTAGGGCTGGCAAAGTCGGGCATAAAATTTGTCCCCCG
This sequence comes from Salvelinus sp. IW2-2015, assembly GCF_002910315.2. Lineage (NCBI taxonomy): Eukaryota > Metazoa > Chordata > Actinopteri > Salmoniformes > Salmonidae > Salvelinus > Salvelinus sp. IW2-2015. The sequence goes on from NC_036842.1 coordinate 56,205,846, forward strand.
CCAGTTTTGTTTCCCCAGAAACATAACAAATGGGATATGAATTACAATACCGGTTTTGCCAATGTAGCGTTTCGGGCCTGCCAGTGGTGCAGACCAGGACAGAGGCTATGCCGGGTGTACGCTCATGATCTGAAGAGGGGGGAGGGAGGGGGGATGTAATAATGTACTATTTAGTAGTTCAAATCCCTAAATGCCTTTTAATTGGGCAGAATGTCATAAGGCACCGCCTTCATTACCTTGTTCAGGAAGCTCATCGGATCCCAGCCAGGGCGGGTTCAAATGTACTTTTTTTTCTCACAGAGAGGGAAAAGCTGTTCACTTTTCCAGACAGCTAATAATAGGCTAGATAGTAGCTACTAGCTTCATTAAGTTTTGGTCACCACGAGCTGAATAATTATAGCTAGCTAATCAGCATGGATATCTGAAAATGGTTGGGCACAGCCAAGAGCAAAAAAATGGAGCACCACAAAGTCGAGTGCAATGTCGAGCTCACCGAGCGGCCTGCTGGCCCGACCACCGAGGGTGAGGAGCCTAGCAGCAAATGTAATACCCGCCCATCCCCACACTGCCTGCTGACCAACAAGATGGAGAAAAGCCAGGGCCTAGCACCAACAACAGCACTAGGATAACATCCAGTGGCGATTTTAGCATGTAAATCTTGGTTAGGGCAAAAAGAATTATAAGTGGAATGCATGCCAGCAAAGCCACTACACAACACAACAATAAACAATACATTAATTGCACTATAACAGTGACAAACGGTGCCCACAAACTGTTAGGGCCTACATAAAGCTGTCCCAAAAGCAGTCCCAACATCTTACCACCGCTACACCTAGCTATCAGCGGAGCCTTGTCTGGCAGCGGAACAGTTCATTCAGCCTCATTTATTGCCTTTAAAAAAAACATAGCTGGTATGGCTGACTTGCTTAAACAAATGTGGTTTCTAATGACAATTGAGATGTACAAACTATGGCATAAGGGGACGACAAGCGGATAAGAGGCAATCTGTAATTTTGGTTAAGACATTAATGAGCGAACTAGGACGGACGTAGCGTTAGTCAATATAACTATTTGTTTAGCGCTTTTGAAATGTACAGCGACAGAATTCAGAACATGGGCCGTTCTTACAGTGTTCTCCCTGTACACCAAGTCAGAACCGTAGGATAAATAAAGGGAGCATATACTGTAAGCAGACAATGAAAGCTCTTACAATATTCAATGATTACATTTCTCTAAAACAGGTTGTAGGCTACAGTAGAACAGTCAGAACAGTAGGCGAAATTTAGAGGGGTAAATAGACCAAATTATTAGGGTGAGGCACATGGGCTACTAACATCTTTCTACACAACATACATTTAGCATTACTTTCTTAGCTACAGTATACATATCTCCCTGGCATATTACATCACTTATGAAGCGGAATACAATACATTTTTGGACTCACATTGTTCATGCTATGCTCACTTGAACAGGAAGGTGGCGCGGCGGTCCTCCAAGTTAACAGTTGTTTTGAGTGCATCATTGACAGCCTGGCCAATGTTGAATGTTTATCGTTTTAAACTTGGAAAAGAGCCCCTTAATCCCAGATTTGGGACCACACAGCCACACAGACCACACGCAGTCGTTGAATTTGTGATTTCCAAGTTGTTGTGTAATGTTTATGTCCAATGGCCGATGAGCACAGATACATTTTATCTGTAATTTTTCTTCATTATGTCTCTTCATATGACAAGGATTAAAAAGGATTTGCCAGTAGATTGGCGACTTGATTCATGATGATGACTGCTAAATAAGATTGTGAAAGTATGTTGTTGACATGATCAGTCCAATCAAAGCTACTGTACATATAATGTGATTTGACATCATTTTATCTGTGGCCAATGACTATGAGCCTTCTTGGAAGGGCACTTCTATGGCAGCAGCCGAACGGCTAAAATTTTCAAGGTCTCTCCTCTTACACTTGGCAGTGACGTAAAGTCCCCATGAGTGACAGAACACTGACCAATCACGGCGCAACGCTCCGTATTTTCTGCGGGCTTGCCCAACCACCACAGAAAGCATTGAGCTAGGCTGGACACCTGCATTTTGGAGCTGCCTTACTCAAGAAAACAAAAAAGAGGCCATGTTTGTATGCGGCTTTATTAACTCAATGATATATTATTTTTACGTTTGTAAACTGACACGTACTGATGCCAAAATAACATGAAAAACATATATTATAACATGATAAAAATGTGGGGCTCAAAACAAGTGCGTGTTGTTCTCGGAAATGGGCATTTAATCTTATTCACGGCAGATTCAAGTTAGCAACTGCCATGTAGGACATTACACATCAGCTGCGACTGTAGAATATGCACTTAGTTTGACTTAGTTTGCTTTTCTGAAACTCTCCCATACTTAAAATATTGAGCACCTGGCGGCTTGGTTACGCTCATTGCGTATTGTCAAAAATTTGTCAGAATTGTAGCCAGTAGTTGTAATGATTGAAGTTTAAGCGATAAAGTCTGTAAGAATCTTTGATAAGCTAGTGGTGCTCATCCTCTCAAGCTGATATATGCGTGTTGGTAGGCCCAAATGATGTTTAGGCCTACTGCAGCTACAGCTGCATTTTGGATACAAATGTGGTAGTGGGACACATATCTTTCTTGTGTTATTATATCAAGCAATGGTTGTAGATGTGTATGGCTACATTTCAGATCATTTTTTTTTATATTTTAACAGTAGTAGGACCAATCTACCTTGTGTTATTAGGGCTAAAGCAATACTGGTTTAACATTTTAAATGCCCCCTCAGGCATTTCTTCCTGGAGCCGGGCCTGACACACACACACACACACACACCTTTGCCTGGATGAAGGCTTTGCACACTCTTGGCATTCTCTCAACCAGCTTCATGAGGTAGTCACCTGGAATGCATTTAAATTAACATGTGTGCCTTGTTAAAAGTTAATTTGTGGAATTTCTTTCCTTCTTAATGCATTTGAGCCAATCAGTTGTGTTGTGACAAGGTAGGGGTGGTATACAGAACTCCATATTATGGCATGAACAGCTCAAATAAGCGAAGAGAAACGGCAGTCCATCATTACTTTAAGACATGAAGGTCAGTCAATAAGAAACATTTCAAGAACTTTGAAAGTTTCTTTAAGTGCAGTCGCAAAAACAATCAGGCGCTATGATGAAACTGGCTCTTATGAGGACCACCAAAGGAAAGRACGACCCGGAGTTACCTCTGCTGCAGAGAATGCGTTCATTAGAGTTAACTGCACCTCAAATTGCAGCCCAAATAAATGCTTCACAGAGTTCAAGTAACAGACACATCTCAACATCAACTCTTCAGAGGAGACTGCGTGAATCAGGCCTTCATGGTCAAATTGCTGCAAAGAAACCACTACTAAAGGACACCAATAAGAAGAAGAGACTTGCTTGGGCCAAGAAACACGAGATATGGACATTAGACCGGTGGAAATCTGTTCTTTGGTCTGATGAATCCAAATTTGAGATTTTTGGTTCCAACCGACGTGTCTTTGTGAGACGCAGAGTAGGTGAACGGTTGATCTCCCCATGTATGGTTCCCACCATGAAGCATGGAGGAGGAGGTGTGATGGTGTGGGGGTGCTTGCTGGTGACACTGTCAGTGGTTAAGTTAGATTTCAAGGCACACTTAACCAGCATGGCTACCACAGCATTCTGCAGTGATACGCCATCCCATCTGGTTTGCACTTAGTGGGAGTAGATTTTTTTTTTCAAGACACCTCCAGGCTGTGTAAGGGCTATTTGACCAATAAGGAGAGGGATGGAGTGCTGCATCAGATGACCTGGCCTCCACAGTCACCCAACCTCAACCCAATTGAGATGGTTTGGGATGAGTTGGACCGCAGAGAGAAGGAAAAGCAGCCAAGTGCTCAGCATATGTGGGAACTCCTTCAAGACTGTTGGAAAAGCATTCCAGGTGAAGTTGGTTGAGAGAATGCCAAGCATGTGCAAAGCTGTCATCAAGGCAAAAGGTGGCTACTTTGGTGAAGAATCTCAAATATAAAATATATTTGTTTGACACTTTTTTGGTTACTCCGTGATTCCATATGTGTTATTTCATAGTTTTGCAGTCTTCACTATTATTCTACAATGTAGAAAATAGTAAAAAAATAAAGAAAAACCCTGGAATGARTAGGTGTCCAAACTTTTGACTGGTACTGAATAAAACACAGGGAAACCCCATTTTATTCTGCCCTGGGCCTTTAAAGCATGACAGTCTCTCAATGTAAGTGCATCTAATAGCATAAGAGCAGTGAGGACCGTGTGATTACTCTACTGTTGAATGTAAATGTATTAGAAATTGTATTGATTTAATTATAGAGAGCTTACTTGAAGACTGTACAATGATATGAGGACATTTATCAGTAACTGCTTCATTCTCATATGTTTATCCTTAGAGAACAGTTCGGTTACACTGTACATCTCAACGTTTTAAGAAATAGACACCTACACATTACACACACACACACACACACACACACACACACACACAGAGAGAGAGAGTTCTCAAGTTCTATAAAAGCAGCCATCGCACGACTGCACTCTGTCGAGCTAATGAGAGAGACCATCAGCGAACTCCATTTTAATTAGAAAATCCATTAAATGATTACATTTTAATTAAACTCGTCCTATCTAATAAGGATATGATGATCTTGAGTGGATTGTGCTCTCTTAGGTTAATTTATTTATCTACGAAGTTTACCCCCGTCAGCAACCCCTTATCATTACTACACTTACAATGAATTCCAATGAGGATATGCTTCTATAGTATCAACTCAAAAGCATATAGCATCTCTGGACTAAAACAGGGTTGAAAGACAGTTCCATTGAAGGCAAACAAGTGAGTTCAATATAGTGGAGATCACCTTGTACTTGCTTTTTGTGTGTTTGATGGTTAAAACATTGTCTGCAACCTGTACAACCATGTTGTATCACTCTGATGATTCACAGTTTCAGAAGGAAAGACAGTCTTCCACCAATCAGCACCTATGAGAAACAACACAAACCTACTTCATTTTACAGTAACACACCCACAAATCCACCACCGCACTGTATAGAAAACAACATACAGTACATCCTCATCATGGCTCTTGAATGAAGAGAACCGGCAAACAACGGTTTATGGCTGCAGGCAGGCAGGCAGCGGTGTTGAGGATCAGTGAACTCCAGGAGGGTTCTGTCTACCCCTTCCCTAATTAATACAGCCTCCAGACAGAGCTGAGCGGCTCACCACTAATGGCTTGTCAGAGGCAGCAGGCCAGGGAGCCAGTTAACACCAGCAGCCCCACGGTGGGTGATGATAGTCCACTGGGATGGAGAGAGAGAGCTTATTCAGCTCTATGGTCCTGGAGGGAACAGTTAGCTAATACACCTGAGCTGCTCTTAATGTATCTAGCTATCTAAATATTCTCTCAGTCTTGTGCCTATGCAGTGTGTATGTGTGTGTGTGTGCGTGTGTGCGTGTGTGTGCGTGCGAGTGTGCGTATGAAGGCCTGATAAAGGTATTCTGTGTGTAATTGGTAGTKGCTTCCTCCGCTCGCCTGAACTGAAAGTCATTAAGAGACAGCGGTTTTCATAAGAGGATTGTAATTGTCATCCCTTCCTCCAATCGCCACCGGCTGAGTAATTGCATTCTAGTTTGCCATACAATGCAGCAACTGAGTTCAATTCCGCAGGAAAATATTGCTTGCGTTAGCCTGACAGTTAATCCCAATGTCATTGTCCCTGTTAGGCTGTTTCCTATCATGTCCTTTCTAAATCCCCCATTTTATGCAAGCTTACAGGTTCTCCATGCCCTGGAGAACATGCACGCACACACACACACACACACACACAAACAGACACACGCGCGCTGGCCCTGCAGACTACACTACACAGATTAATTCTCCACATCACTCATTTAACTCCCCTTTTCTGGGGCTCTAGAGCAGTGGCCTAAGGAATGACAAATGTAATATGGATTTAGATCTGGAGCTGTTGTCTCACTGTAAAATCCAAATATCATAGCAACTATTCGCAATAAGTCTCTGAATCATATCATGACACTGTCCTCTAATTACAAAATACCAGACGAGTTCTCTGCGACTACTTCAAATCTTCCTAAAGACAGGAGAATTCAGAGCCCTGGATCCACTGGACACGGCACCAAACAATAAGGCGTCACCTTGTGGACATCTACCACACCGCAACTAAAAACACAGGGGAGACTTTGCGCATGAAAGGTGTGATCTCGCTGGAAAGAGTGAGCGCATCGTCATTCTGCGTGTCACGAGCAGCAGTCCGGCCTAGGTCTACTATACTGTACACATTAAAACAATATATTTTTTGTGCACAAGATGATCAAAAGATATATTAGCCCATTGAAACCTACCAATTGAGAAACATTGCCTTATAATTTAGCCTTCTATTTTGGTACAATAGTATCCGAAATCAAAGCCACGGTTTTACTTCTATGCAGATGTGCGACCCACTACTCTGCTAGTGGTGGATTCAGCTCCTCGTCTTGGCTTTAAAATACCCAACTGGGCGGGGAGAAATGTGGCATCTGCTCTCTAAAACAGTAGGGGAGAAATGTTTGCTGTCTTTACTGTTCAGATCGCTGTCATGTTTGAATGAGTCTTACTCTTGTAACTGAAAGAGCATTTTTTTTTTTAAATATTTGTAGGCTGTTATATTTTAACAACTAAAATCTGTAGGCTATATAAACSTATTTTAATTGGTTTATTTTGTTATTGACCAATAATCCAGGTGAAAGTGTGAAGAGGATTGTTTCCCCATGATGATGAATCAGTTTAGTGTTGTTATGGTGATTTTGGGTTTGCATCATCTCTACATTGCACGTGGCCAGGTGAGTACAACACGTGTTCTAGCCAACAACTACTGCTCTGGTTTTGTTTCTCTTCACTGATGACTTTTTAATGGAATRTTGCTTCGATTTTTAAAATGACCACTTTAAAAAAAATGCTTGCTACTTAAAAAAAAAAAAACGATTAATTGTAATGCAAAGACACAACTATTACTGATACTAAATCCATATTGTGCATTTTTAAATAAGCGATGTCGTATTACCAAAAGGCATCTGTGGTGAAGTGAATAGATACTGTTTAGTTGAGCATTTATCCAGCTGCATAAACAAGAAGATATCCATGGCATTCTGACACCTAGGAGCTGCAAATTGTGCCAATAAAAAAAGACTGACCTCYGGGATCACCCTTGCTCTTTCCTTTTCTCTTATATCAGTGCATAGTGCTGTCATTATAGTCTAACAGTGTGATTGTGTTTGAAAAAGCTATCTAAGTTGAGGCAGAGCCACTAGAAAGTGTTCCTTACACATTTGGAGAACTTGGAGACTGTTTGTGTTTGGTCACTAATTCCTGACACACTACATTTTCACACAGGTGGGACTTCAGTAATTGGAGCAAAACATTTCACAAGGAGCTCTGACACTGAAAACCTCACCTTTTACTCCGGTTTCAGTAAATACTACGTATACTTTTTAAAATGTTGTTTGTGTGAAGTGAGCAGCCACACACTGGTGATACCTCAGTGGGTGTTTCCCATTGAATGGAGCCAAATATGACTGTCTATAGTTTGCACTTGAAATAAAGCACATTTGACATACAGTATCCATTTTCCCCGAGAATGTGCAAGGAAAGCTATTGACATAGTCCTACGGGTTTTTAATAATATGTCTCCTACCACTGATCTGTAATTAATAATTCACTAACCTGGGTAGGTAGGTATCTCTTGTCATGTTGATTTGAATCATTGGATCCCACTACAGTGTTACTCCACAGTAAACTCATTTCATCTTTCATTCACTCACCCAAAGCATTTAGGGTCAATTCCACCCACAGCTGAAATCTTAAAATTGTGGCTGTCTACTGAATGATCTGGACCATGCTATGCACCCCACAGGACTGCCCGTCAAGGCAGGAGCTGCAGAGCTCTCTGCGCCAGGTGGAGAAGTTGCTGTCAGCCCAGGAGGCCTCCTACCAGCAGAGCCTTCGCTCCCTGAGGAAGAGACTGAGTGCCCTAAAGAACAGCAGTACTGTCAAACACACCACCAAGGTGCACAACGGTGAGAGAGAGAGATACAGTGACTGCTTAGTTTGTCATTTGCACATGGACGTTTTTTCTCTTTTATAATATATACTGTATATACTGTATAGTATTGCACTAGCACTTTGATAGTTACTGGACTTACCATTGCCAATGTCTTGTCTCATGCTTGTCCATCTGAAAGTGTCATGGTTGTATTACTGTTTGTACTGTGTTTCTCTCCCTCTCCCTGTCCAGCCACCTGTCCTAAGCCTGAGAGCCTGGCTTACGGCAGGAGACTRGGGAGGGTGTTTGGTGTGGGCCACGAGGTGCACTTTGTGTGTAAGGCAGGTTATGAGCTGCTGGGGCCCCAGACCAGAGTGTGTCTGGCGTCTCTGAAGTGGAGCGGCCAGCAGCCCACATGCAGGGGTGAGTCAAAGCCCACTTCTGTCTGTGTCTCTGCTCCCTCCGTGCCTAGAATGATACCATTGCATTATTCTACTATGATATGGTGCGTCATTTATTACTGTAGGTAATATTCAACACTACTGGAGTACTATCTCTGTGTATGAGTGGGGAGCCCCTTGTTTTATACTGTACTGTAACATGTGTAGACTCTGTCTCATTGCTCTTACTTGCTCTGCTTAGTGGTGTAATATTTCTGGTCCCTTAATGTTCCCCAGTCTTAAACACTGTGAGCAACATTCCCACCGCCCTACCCACGCCGTCCTACTTCTCCTCCCCCTCCACTTCATCCTCATCCATCTCCACGTCCTCCCCGTCCTCTACCCCCCTCTCGTCCTTCGTTCGTCCATCCCGCTGCACCCAGTTCCAGGGCTCCTCCCACTGCATCTGTGATGCAGGCTTCACCATAAGCGGCCGCGACAGCGACATCTGCACAGGTCAGTACGGCCGAACCTTACCTACGGCCAAACCTTACCATGGGCTCCTTTAGTTCATGAGTTTCCCTTTTAAGAATCAATCGGTTCTTAGAACCAGATTATCCTAGATCTGTATGTCATGGGATTTTATATAGGAGTGCGGTCAGTGTACAGTTGTGATTTTGGAAGTGGACCCAATACATCAGAGCTTACAAAATATGTAGCCTGGAGTTTTTTCTATATATACTGAACAAAAATATAAACACAACATGCAACAATTTCAAAGAGTTTACTGAGTTACAGTTCATATAAAGAAATCAGTCAATTGAAATACATTCATTAGGCCCTAATCTATAGATTTCACATGACTGGGAATACTGTTGATTACAGATACCTTAATTAAAAGGTAGGGGCTTGGATCCAAAAAACAGTCAGTATCTGGTGTGACCACCATTTGCCTCATGCAGCGCGACACATCTCCTTCACATAGAGTTGACCCAGCTGTTTATTGTGGCCTGTGCAACGTTGTCCCAGTCCTCTTTAATGGCTGTGCGAAGTTGCTAGATATTGGCGGGAACTGGAACACGCTGTCGTACACGTCAATCCAGAGCATCCCAACCATGCCCAATGGGTGACATGTCTGGTGAGTATGCAGGCCATGGAAGAACTGGTACATTTTCAGCTTCCAGGAATTCTGTACAGATCCTTGCGACATGGGGCCGTGCATTATCATGCTGAAACATGAGGTGATGGCGTCGGATGAATGGCACGACAATGGGCCTCAGGATCTTGTCACGGTATCACTGTGCATTAAAATTGCCATCAATAAAATACAATTGTGTTTGTTGTCCATAGCTTATGCCTGCCCATACCATAACCCCACCGCCACCATGGGGCACTCTGTTCACAACCGCTCACCCACACAACGCCATACACGTGGTCTGTGGGGCCGGTTGGACATCATGCCAAATTCTCTAAAACATCGTTGAAGGCGGCTTTTGGTAGAGCAATTAACATTACATTCTCTGGCAACAGCTCTGGTGGACATTCCTGCAGTCAGCATGCCAATTGCACGCTCCCTCGAAACTTGAAACATCTGTGGCATTGTGTTGTGTGACAACAAAACTGCACAAATTAGAGTGGCCTTTTATTGTCCCCAGCACAAGGTGCACCTGTGTAATGATCATGCTGTTTAATCAGCTTCTTGATATGCCACACCTGTCAGGTGGATGGATTATCTTGGCAAAGAATAAATGCTTTCTAACAGTGATGTAAACTACTTTGTGCACAACATTTGAGAGAAATAATTAACATTTCGGAGATCTTTAATTTCAGCTCATGAAACCAACACTTTACATGATGTGTTTATATTTTTGTCCACTGTATATCAGTGATATATTGAGGAACTGTGTTTCAGACATGGATGAGTGTCAGCTGTTTCCGCTGGCACAGCCTGGGCGCCTGTGTATGCACACCTGTATCAACACCCCCGGCAGCTACCACTGTGTGTGCCCTCGCGGCTACAACCTGGCCAGAGACCACCGCAGCTGCAAAGGTCAGGACCACAGACCAGACCATTCCACCAATAAGAGCTACCACAGTACCTTGGCCTTAGCCAGTGGTTGTTACAGGGAGATTGTATTTTGATACCAACTCTGATATTTAGCTCTACTAGTGTCCATGGCTTTTGTTGCTTTGTAATTGCAATGGGAACTAATGGTAACTCTGTATTATATGATAAAGTCTTTCCAGTAAAACTGAAGCTTTGGAGATGTGCAGTGGGCTCAGTGGGGACCAGACTTGGTTACATGTGTTTCTTTTCTCCCTCCCCCTCTGGATAGATATTGACGAGTGTGAGAGCAGACATCACAACTGCACCCTGGACCAGGTGTGTGTGAATACGTACGGGGGGTTCCAGTGTGTGCAAGTGGAGTGTCCTCGCATCACAAACGCCACGTACATCAAGACCTCTCCTATGTGAGTAACTGCTGTAACAAAAACACCACTTATATCCGATCTGGTGTCACTCCGCTTCCTGTTTTAACCAAATCATGTTATGGTTTTGCACTAAGAGACAAAGCTACACTGATTCAATGAAGGAGGAGATTCCCTACACTCTCAATCATTTTAAAACAAACATACAATTTAGCTGTTTCTGTGGAGAGAGAAAAACGTTTTCATTTCAATGTCACCACAGTGCAGCTCCACCCATCATTTGGCTCACATAACCTCATTCACCCAAATTACCCCTTGCACTAGACAATTATTTTTTTATTGCTCATACAAATAACTACTACAATTAAGACAGATATACAATAGAAAACAACATTATTACAGTGGTTTGAGGAGGTGAGTTTGGATTTATTTCTCAGTTATATTTACTGGGTGAAACAAGAAGAACCATCCTCTCACCCTATTCCTGACCCTCCTCTTCCTCTGTCCCTGTCCCAGGCGGTGTGAGAGGAACCCGTGTGTGGTGGGGGACAAGGCCTGCACCCAGGCTCCCAACTCCGTCTCCTTCCACTTCATGCCCGTGGTCTCCAACATGTCCGCACCAAGGGTGCTCTTCCGGGTGTCTGCGGCCCGTGTGCTGGGTGACACACTGCGCTTCGGCCTGCTGGGGAGTCGCGGCCGCAGCCACTTTAGCATGCAGCGCTCTGGCAGGCAGACGGGCACCCTGCTCCTGGTGAGCCCTGTGCAGGGCCCAGCTACACTGGAGGCAGAGGTAGAGATGAGCGAGCTGGAGCGACAAGCCCTGCTGGGACGCTACCTCACCAAGGTCACCCTTTTCGTCTCCCCCTACGGTTTCTAGAGTGATGGAAAGGGAGAACGGAGGAGGAGGAAGAAGGGAGGAGGGGGTGATGAGAGAGCACTGTCAGGTGTGGAACTGGAGGAGCGAATCGAACCACTGGGAGAGCATTGTGGATAATGGCGAAGGGGAGGCCTCTGTGTAGATGGGTGTGGGTTTTTTCTGTCCTTTACAGAAAGTCCTGAACCAGCCATACTGTTAATGTGGATGTGTTTTTCTCCCTTTGTCGGTAGAGGGATCATAGTAAATAGTGGTTTATAAACACTCCTCGGGCTTTAGGCTGCTCTCTTGTTATCACCTTGGCGAATTTGAGGTATTTGTATGAATAAACCAGAATGGTTCGTTGTGTTTAATTTCAGTGGGGAATACAATGTGTTTCTTTGGGCTATGGAATTTGTAGCTCTAATATCAAAGGCAGACCACCACATCAGCTATAATGCACATACATGAGAAATGTATTAAGAATTTCAGTATTTTAGTGGTATACGTCTATATTTATAGTTTTGTACATGTTCGGTTTTGTGTAAGGTATTTGTGATTGCAGATCCTCTTCAAACTATATGTACTGTACCTTTTTTCTTAATTTCTCAGTTGTTACCATTTTGGTTTATTGGATATTCTCTGAATAGTTCAGAGAACAAAAATTGATCCATTACCAATAGAGCATGTAATGCTTCACTGTGCATGTAATCAAGCATCATATTGTATGCCAGGGCAACATGGATGACACACTTGTCCCACTCACAAGGCTATTGGGGCTGTCTTGGCCAGCTGATCGATGAGCGTTCAATTAAATCGTTCCACCATCCCATCACATTGCAGATGATAGGGGCTGGTCCTGGTTTTCTTAACTACCAGCAACTGGCAAATGTCTCCATCTACCATCCAAAGAACACTCAAAGTACAATATCTAAAAAGTCCTATACAGTGCACCTGATCCTTACAGAGTGTAAACTACCTATCCATCCACCCATGTATGCAGAGGAAGGCAGAGTGGAGTAGTTTTGAACTAGGCTGGAAAAAATGTAACACTCCAGTGTCAGACAGCAGACACAGGATCGGTCCCAGTCTCTGGCCTCCACACTGTCATCTATCCATCCATCTGACCATGACTGGATGCAGCTGGAAATAACTCCAACATGCGTGTACATGCGCACACACACACACACATATCCAGAATGTCACAGGTCAGTACTTCAGATGGTCACGAGGCTAGTCTACATGGGGAATAGGACATCATTTATGTCTGTGTACTCTGCATAAGGCCCTTCTTTGTAGAAATTATTTTATCGGGAGCTGTATTATCCAACTCTGACTACTGGGGCAGGTTGAGGTTGGACACATGAAGGGTTAACCACATGCAAGCAGACTAGTAGAGCACAAAACAAAGAAGCATGTTCCCTCCAGACATGTAGTTCACTAATCATATTTAAACATTTTAGTAATTCAACAGACACTCTTATAGGAAGCAGCAATGTTTTGGTTACTGGCCCAATAATCCTAACCACTAGTCTACCTAGCCGCCTCATGGCCTGAGACCACCTCTGGCATATGGTATGTCTGAGTATTCATCCTGAATGTAGTTAGCTACTTTGAATGGCCAAGTCTAGTATAGCCAGGCCCACAGAGTAGGCTGGCATGCAGATGAAAAAAATGAAAAAAAGAAGCTGTTTCACTCAGGCATTCTCAATTAGTCTACTGAAGCAGTGATCACTGGGTGTGCTTCAGAATTGTTTATCAAACCTGGCTACTCGTAGCCATAGACTAGAGGATTTGTGTGCTAAGGGCTGGAATGAACACAGATCCTTCCTTGTTTGGAACCTAATCTGAGTGGTAATGTAGGTTAGTGTAGGGATTCTTCTAGGAGACTGGTCCCAGCCCTATAACCTCCCTCCTGTCCTGACTCCTGTCAGTCCTGTGCCTACAAAACAGKGGACAACATTATAAAAACCGGCAGACTTTATTAACAAATTGTCCAACTTCATCGGTATAGGACAGAACTCAAAACCAGGGAAATGCACTGTTATTCTGTTACATGGCATAATCAGAGATGAAAGCAAAGGACCTCCATACATTTATACACAAGAACATAATTACAAAACATATTTTTCATCATAATAATCTTAATCATATGTTATAGTGTTTGTTATAGTAATTAAATTTTGACTGGATGAAAGCTTTTGACAGACAAAAATAACAGTAAGTATTGATAGATTGAACTACTCAACAGAATTCAATGCCGTCTTGGTAGCACAAGACAGGAGCGCTGGTAAAAAAAAAAACGGAACAATTGCAACGCGTTCTCCCAAACTAGGTGCCTTTGATGGAGTGTTTCCCTTTCCCAAGTCTGGGGTGTGACAGCTTTGAGGGGCGCATGTACACACACACACACCTCTGCTCAGTTTGAAGGGGAGTTAGGAGTAGGCTAGGGGCTTCTAGTGTATATATATATATATATATATATATAATGTATGTGGGGGATCCCCATCTGGGATTTTCAGAGTAGGCACACATTGACAAATCTACCTTTTGCATGGTTACAGCGGAGGCCATTTAAATTACATTTATCAATTGTTTTTACAAGCAAGGAGGGAAGCGCTCACAGCTCACACCAATTCAAGAACAAGGCAATGACATAGTAGCAATAGGAGAAACTACTAAAATCCCATTTACATGGCATGACAGTTTGTTTTGAGAAAGAGATTGTTGAATCATCGTGAGAACGCATTTGAACTCCTCCTCCTTGAGAGGGCTTTCCTCTGTTCGGATTGGATTTGTTAAAGTTTAGATCCCACCTGAACAAGTACTTTAGAGTTCAGTAACTAAAACCGAGCCAAGATGCTCCTGGAGTGACAACATCCAGCCCCTCCCCCAAACTCATCCCCACCACCACCACCCGCTTCCCTTAACCTGGCCTCAGCTACCAGGCTTCGCTCAAAGGTAAGGTGAAAGGCTGTGGCTACTCTTAACCTGGTCTAACAACAGGGTACTTCACAGGCAATGAAGAAAAAGGCAACAAGAGAACAATCAAATCAAAAAAGGGCTCACCAACTTTGACCATTAGTAAACAAATAAATAAGGCTATGACCAAACAATATCAATATCTCTCTCTATATATATATATAGATATATATATATATATATATCTCAATATATATATGTATATCTATATATATATATCTATATATATGTGTATTGGTGTATATATATATATATATATATATATATATATATATATATATATAATAACAGAAAAATGTGCAACGGTTCCAGTATCCTTTCAAACAAAATCTTCACATCTCTATAAGCGTTAATCTGTATTGTATATCTTAATTTTTTCCCAATTTTTTTTTCTCATTATTCTTGGCCCTTTGTACCACCAACCATTCTTCAATACCAATACCCATGGTTTAAACCTGCTACCCTACAGGTTTCACTCCTTGAAAACTAAATGAGACACTTGTTCGAAGACCGTTTTCCAAAGGAGACTTATCTTTCTGCACAATCCGTCAGTGTTGTGTCCACTCAAGACAAATTAGACCCAGCTCTCTGTCAAATGCTCACTGTTAACGGAGTACCTTGAGAGAAATGTGTGTGAATGCCAGTCTGTTTGATGCAAACCGTTTCTCTACCATACCACCCATTAAGTTAGCATCATGCTAACCCTACCACAGGCCAAGCATGGAGTGACTGGAGTACCGTTTCAGACTGTACTATCTAAGCAGGCATCCTTGCCACTGGAGCCATCTATGATACACTGCCAGGTCTATCAGCATAATCACGAATAGATTAATCAATATAATTATCATCAGCTTTAAGGAGTGTAAGACTGATATAATATACTGTAGGCTACAGGACTCCTCTCCCATGAGGCTCAGTCAGTGGAGGACAGTTCAACGCCACACCTGGCAGTCCCATGGCAAATCAGTGAATCTAATACCCATCGGCAACCTGAAGTCTGTCAACCACCTCGTCCTCTCAGAAGAACAAAAATATAATAGAAAAACAGCATTAATACTCCTCTTTCACAACTGTCAGACACACACACACACACACACACACACACACACACACACACACACACACACACACAGTATCAGTACTGAAATCATTGAAAGCCTCTCAGGCAGGCCATAAGTAAGGAGAGGTTCTTTCTCACATAATAACTCTTCATGCTTACTGAGAACCCACCTCCCCTTCTGACCCACCAACCCCCCACAAATGCAACATTTCTTAAAAGAAAAAAAAATATTGCATCTCAATGAGGCGAAAAAAAAAACACTGCAAAAGAAACCAAAAGCAGAATCCAAATCAATAAATAATGCTTATGGCCTAGCAGGCTGGCCTAGCCCGGCGGTACAGGTCTGTTAGCGTTAGCTGGTTAGCAGTGGAGCGATAGAGGACTAAGAGGTGGCGGCATCGTCCTTCTAGACGTCTCCTGTAGAACATAACGTGAAGACTTGGCTTTCATCAGTCAGACACTGGAGTGGAGTTGGAGGGGTTATGTGTCGGTCTCACAGTTGGGGCATGTGGGCTCTCACACCAGTAAAACTGGGAGACCAACCACCATAGGGGAGTGTGGGTAATATAGGCCAGGCCCCAAAGTGGCCCTCCGACGACATAGCGATGATGACAGGGAAGCTTGAATGGCTTCCCCATAGAGCCCAGTCTCAGGGAGTGACGTAGAGGAGGCTTGGGGGGTAAAAGAGGGGGAGAGAAAGTAGGGGAAGATGGTTTGTACATGGAGTCAGGCTGAGGTGGGGGCAGTTGGGGCTATGCTGAGGGAGGGCCCTGTCCAGGTTTTTTTTTTGCTGTTGGGGCCCTCTGAGGCCCCCCTCTCTACCTGTTCTTCTGCTCCTGCATTACTCGCTTGGTGATGCGGCCGCACAGCAGGCCGAACAGGAAGAGAACGCACACGCCCAGGCCAATCATWGCCAGGATGTAGTTCTTGGAGGGTGAGGTCATCACCTGCATGGCCAGGTCTGAGAATCCTTCGGCCGGGGCCACCTGGGAGGGACAGAGGGGAGCAGGTGTGGGTGTCAATCAAATTATGGAAAAGTAGAGAGGTTWCAATGTGAAATTGTGTGAGTTCAATGCTAGACCATAGGAGGGTAAGCATCCACTGTAGTGTTGCACGGTATACCAGTACCGAAGTAATATCCCCGTACCAAAACCTCATGATACCAACATTTTTGAATACCATAGTACTGTTTCATATGGTACTAAATACTTTTTCAGCCCTACCGATCTAAARAACCTGCTGGCACCTGTTATAAAATGTGTATAAAGTCAGTTTTGTTTAAAAATTCTGTTGAATTTCAGCAACAGCCACTAGCCTCCGGTATGCACAGCTCTAATAACATCCCCTTTACTTTCATGCGCATATCACGTGCGGCAGCTGTAAATCAGCCAGCTGCATCCCCTACCAGCCCTTCACCTGCTTCTCTCAACATCCCCTACCAGCCCTCACTCACCTGCTTCTCTCAGGATCCCCTACCAGCCTCACTCACCTGCTTCTCTCAGCATCCCCTTCCAGCCCTCACTCTCTCACGTGTTTCTCTCAGCATCCCCTACCACCCTCACTCACTCACGTGCTTCTCTCAGCATCCCCTACCGGCCTTCACTCACCTGCTTCTCTCAGCATCCCCTACCAGCCCTCACTCACTCACCTGCTTCTCTCAGCATCCCCTACCGGCCTTCACTCACCTGCTTCTCTCAGCATCCCCTACCGGCCTTCACTCACCTGCTTCTCTCAGCATCCCCTACCAGCCCTCACTCTCTCACGTGCTTCTCTCAGCATCCCCTACCAGCCCTCACTCTCTCACGTGCTTCTCTCAGCATCCCCTACCAGCCCTCACTCACTCACGTGCTTCTCTCAGCATCCCCTACGCCTTCACTCACCTGCTTCTCTCAGCATCCCCTACCGGCCTTCACTCACCTGCTTCTCTCAGCCTGCTCTTCATGCTCATCTATTCCTCCATCAGTTTTGTTAAACATCATTTAGCCACGATGGTGAGCGGGGATGCAGACCCAGACCCTGATGACTCTTCTGTTAGATTTGTACATGTGTTACATTGGAGCAGCGTGCAAAGCGAGCAATGTGGATACATGGTTATTTCATCGCCTGTTATAACCAAGACCACAGACTAGTCTGTGAGCAGAGCGAAGTTAGAGCGGAACACGCCCAATTTCACCGTCGCACGCAGCGAGATTCCCAAAAGGATGGAGTGTCGGCCTTTTCCAATTTCGCTCCAGTAGAACTCACTTCMGGAGCTCAGGGCATGCCCGGCCCAGCATGCATTTGTAGTCTACTTGTGTGCTGCTATAGCCCCTTGCTTTCGCTACCGTCATGGAGTTCACTAAATATTTTYATAAAGATACTGATAGACCACACAGGTGCTAAATCAAGGTGACTTACAAAGATCAGGACCAAGAGCAAGAGAGGGAGTGCAGTGATGTAGTGTCCACAACTAAAGAATCATTGTGGAATCTGTAAAGATACCTATCCCGAAAGCATGATGGTGTACTTACTACGTGCACATGCTAAAAGAAAGGAATGAGGTGGGTAGATAACTAAGTGTGTCATTGCCTAAAATCCTTTGGGCCTACCTACAGAAAAAAAATAAAACAACTCTGCATCTCTGCAGGAGTGCCGGCAAGAGTGGCCAAAAGGGTGTTTTGCATCCCCAGTGGCTCTGCAAGTAAGGAGAGGATATTCTCCGCTGCTGGCCGGCTCTCCAGGCACCATCGCATGAGACTGAAGCCAACGAAATGTTGTTTAAATGCTGAGCSCTTTATGTCCCTACCAGCCTATTGAGTCACACTCACAAATGCATTTCTTTGTAGGCTATAGCCTTGAAGTAATATAGCCTAAATAATACATTTGTGTTCCTTCTTAGGCTCCCTGTCTGGCTCCTGACCTATWTAGAGTGTTTATATGCTGTTTAATCTGAAATGATGTTTGCTTCTTACATTCACCTTTTCATGTTTATTCAAATACTTTTAATTCAAGTCCATATGGTTTGGTTTCAATACTTCAAAACCAAATGGTAGGTCCAGGTAGTCACAAAAATAGATGGGTGTTAGTTAGATTTCCAACCGCTCAACTCCGCTCACATGCTCTAGTCTGCAGCTTTACAGCAGAGGAAACGTCTCGTCTCTAGTCGAAACGGTGAAAAAAATATGAGCCCTATTACTAGAGGTGCCTTTTTCCTTTCYATCTGGATTCGGGCGCATTTTATATCAATTTCACAAACCATGTCGCGGGGSCGTTTTTAAACTAATCCYGGGTCGCTAATTATTGGTGTTGTTACCTAGATAGCTAACAACCTGGTAAATTGACAGTAGATTTAGGCACATTGGAAGAAAGGAAAATGGTCTGCTACTCGTGAGATGTGCTTGAAAAAGGTAGGATTCCTATAGGCCTAATGTAAAAATCTATTTCTGGTGCTACTTAAATTCAGTTTGTGTGTGTGTTTATGAGAGTCAGGGAGACAGAGAGAGTGTGTGAGGAAGGGAGTGTGTGTGTCTCCGTTAACTGAAGAGTAAAGGTTTCATGCAGTGTTTTCCCCTTACTGACACAACGACATTCAGATCATTATGCATGTTTATCACAGGTTGGTGGCACCTTAACTGGGGAGGACGGGCTCGTGGTCATGGCTGGAGCGGAATGCTATCAAAGACATGGTTTCTATGTGTTTGATGCCATTTGCGCCATTCTAGCCATCATTATGATCCGTCCTCCATTCAGCAGCCTCCACTGATGTACAGTTGAATTTGGGAGTTTACATACACCTTAAACAAATACATTTAAACTCAGTTTTTCACAATTCCTGACATTTAATCCAAGTAAAAATTCCCCGTCTTAGGTCAGTTAGGATCACCACTTCATTTTAAGAATGCGAGATGTCAGAATAATAGTAGAGATAATTATTTATTTCAGCTTATATTTCTTTCATCACATTCCCAGTGGGTCAGAAGTTTACATACACTCAATTAGTATTTGGTAGCATTGCCTTTAAATGATTTAACTTGGGTCAAATGTTTCAGGTAGCCTTCCACAAGCTTCCCACAATAAGTTGGGTGAAGTTTGGCCCATTCCTCCTGACAGAGCTGRTGTAACTGAGTCAGGTTTGTAGGCCTCCTTTCTCGCACACGCGTTTTCAGTTCTGCCCACAAATTTTCTATAGGATTGAGGTCAGGGCTTTGTGATGGCATCTCCAATACCTTGACTTTGTTGTACTTAAGCCATTTTGCCACAACTTTGGAAGTATGCTCGTGGTTGTTGTCCATTTGGAAGACCCATTTGTGAACAAGCTTTAACTTCCTGACTGATGTCTTGAGATGTTGCTTCAATATAATTTACCTCCCTTATCCTACCTCATTTGCACACACTGTATATACTTGTTCTCAACTAGCATACCTGGTTAAATAAAGGTTAAATAAAATAAAAAATAATATCCACAATTTTCCTCCCTCATGATGCCATTTATTTTTTGAAGTGCAACAGTCCCTCTTGCAGCAAAGCACCCCCACAACATGATGCTGTCACCCCCGTGCTTCACGGTTGGGATGGTGATCTTCAGCTTGCAAACGTCCCCCCTTTTCCTCCAAACATAACGATGGTCATTATGGCCAAACAGTTCTATTTTTGTTTCATCAGACGAGAGGACATTTCTCCAAAAAGTACAATCTTTGTCCCCATGTGCAATTGTAAACCATAGCCTGGCTTTTTTAAACGGCGGTTTTGGAGCAGTGGCTTCTTCCTTGCTGAGCAGCCTTTCAGGTTATGTCAATATAGGACTCGTTTTACTGTGGATATAGATACTTTTGTACCTGTTTCCTCCAGCATCTTCACAAGGTCCTTTGCTGTTGTTCTGGGATTGATTTGMACTTTTYSCAMCAAAGTACGTTCATCTCTAGGAGACAAAACGCGTCTCCTTCCTGAGTGGTATGACGGCTGCATGGTCCCATGGTGTTTATATTTGCGTACTATCGTTTGTACAGATAGAAAGAGAGCATCAAAGGAAAGAAAGGTGGTACCGTCAGGCGTTTGGAAATTGCTCCAAAAGATGAACCAGACAGACCTGTTAATGTTTCTTTAAGAAGCCCTCCTGTTCTCCACTGAGTGTGTGGACAGGTGTCTTTTATACAGGTAACGAGTTCAAACAGGTGCAGTTAATACAGGTAATGAGTGGCGAACAGGAGGGCTTCTTAAAGAAAAACTAACAGGTCTGTGAGAGACGGAATTCTTACTGGTTGGTAGGTGATCAAATACTTATGTCATGCAATAAAATGCTAATTAATTACTTCTGGATTTTTGTTTTAGATTCCGTCTCTCACAGTTGAAATGTACCTATGATAAAAATTACAGACCTCTACATGCTTTGTAAGTAGGAAAACCTGCAAAATCGGCAGTGTATTAAATACTTGTTCTCCCCACTGTATATATATTATTATGTATATTCGTTCCTGCCATTCCTCCAGCCAAATCTCAGGTAGGCCTTCGCAAATATGAGGAAATCTGCCATTATATATGCAGTCTTCCATTATGCACTGAACAGTGTGAAGTTACATTCATTGAGTAGGAGTGTGAATTTCAGTGACAGGTTTTTTGAAGAATGTTTAGAAAACATGAACAAGCGTCCGGGGGGAGGGGGCGAACAGATGTAAGTGCCTTAAAAAGTATGATGGCAATGTCTGACAGGTTCTCACTTGTTTTGAAGGGACTCGGGTGTGAGTGCTTAGTCAAGCTAGTGACGTGTTGCTGGTGGGTGGGTGTGTGTGTGTGTGTGTGTGTGTGTGTGTCTTGTTCACCTTGGCAGCGTAGCTCCACATGTCGATACGGTCCTGCAGTCTCTTCTTACACTCTGGCTGCAGACGCACCCTCTTGTCCTGCAGAGCCTCCATCAGACAGGACATCTCTGAGGAGGAACCAACGCACACTGTCAGGTAATCAAACTTTAYTGGTTGTGTACACATATTTTGCTGATGTTATCGCAGGTGCAGCGAAATGCTCCTGTTTCTAGCTCCAACAGGAAAAAGGGCCAAAGCGGTAAGAGATGTGTGTACGATGGACAGAGGTGTGTATACAAATTGACCGTGTGCGTTACTCACGGCGTCCTCGTCCTGGTGGGATGGCAGCACAGTGATGTTTGATGTCCAGAGCACAGGCTGTGTGGAGGACAGGGTCCACAAAGATGTCTGCCTTACTCTCCTTCAGTATGTTCAACACCTCCTGCAGAGAAAACAGAGAAAGGCGTGAAGAAGGGAGGCATTTTGTCAGACGCTCGACTCCCAGAAAGCGGAACACTGTTACATTCGAGGAGATGAGAACCACCCACCTTCTTGCAGCCCTCCACTTTGATCTTGAGCAGGTTGACTTTGAGACACTCCTCTACTTGACCCGTCTGTTCCTGGGCCGCAGCCTCCTCTGGACACAGCCGAGAGATCTGACACACAGACGCGTGTGTTAACTCAGTGACTTCCCCAATGTGAAAAAAAAAACTTAATAACGTGCGTATACAGCAGAAATAGTATTGTGCAGGACCGGGCAGCCTACTCACCTCGTCAGTGCAGTGCAGCTGCAGCTGAGGGTCCAGTCTGTAGTCCAGAGCTGACTCCTGCAGGATAACCCTAATCTGATCCTCACAGTCAGGCGACAGACGCTGTGGACAGCATTACGCATTCAGTACACACATCCACACAGAGACATATAAAAAAAATAGAAAACCGCCTCAACACGGTAGTAACAAACCCCCCCCCCCCCCCCCCAAAAAAAGGTGAATGAAAAAAAACAACCATTAATCCAGTGCATTCTGACCTGGTCGGCGTATTTGAGTTTGAGACAGGAGATGACCTGTCCCTCTAGCTCGCTGTCCCCTGTAGCCTTGTTCAGGATGCTCTGGCAGAACTTCGGGATGTCAGCCTTACACGACTTCCTCAGCACCGGGTTCAACCTGTAGTCTGGAAAGGACACACGGGAGAGGAGGCAGGGTGAGAACCCCGGGGTTAGATATCGGGTGAGAACAGATGGGACAAGTAATGCTACAGGTGCGCTGTGTTTGCATGCTGGAAGCCATAATCTCTGCTTAGATTGTGAGCAGTGGAGGCTAGTGGGAGGAGCTAGAGGAGGACAGGCTAATTGTAATGGCTAGAATGGCAGAAATGGAACGGAGTCAAATATGTGGTTTCCATATGTTTGATACCGTTCCATTAATTCCATTCCAGCCATTAGAATGAGCCCGCCCTCCTATAGCTTGTCCCACCAGCCTCCTCTGATTGTGAGCTATAGTGTGTGTGTGTGTGTGTGTGTGTGTGTGTGTGTGTGTGTGTGTGTGTGTGTGTGTGTGTGTGTGTGTGTGTGTGTGTGTGTGTGTGTTCAGTATCTACCCGTGTTCTGTGTGATCTGTCTCTTGGTGATCATCTGTTTACACTTGGGGTCCATCAGCTCGCTGTTCTTGTTCTGCTTCAGGCACTGCAGCATGTTCTTGGCATCAGCCTCAGTGCAGAACCGCTGGTAGAGACAGAACACTATGAAACTCAGATAGAACCCTGATGAAGGCAGCGTAGCTGTCGAAACGCTGGTTGTTATTATAAATGACATTCACTGCATGGGAGCCATAGACCATGCAGCTTTTCTCTTGTAAGAATCCCGGACTATAAAAACACTGGAAGAGAATACGCATGGGAGAGACCAACAGGCACCACAAGCCACAGTCATCCTGTCTGTCTGACAGTTTTACTAACTGCCAGGAACCTCTTTTTCAGAAAATTATAATTATACAAAATACACTCAAATTTAAATTCAGACCCAATGCAATCAGCAATCATGGTTTGATTGAGGCGCCTTCGAGCATAACTACATTGTTGAAGACTTCCTTACATTCCTTGCATTTGCCTCGTCTTTGGACCTGTGTTCTTGTGTGCTAAAACGACGCAGTGAAAAAGTACATACCCGGATCATCGGCTTGCAGACCCTCATGAGTTGGTAGTCGAGCTCTGAGTCCATCATCTCTACCTCCTGCAGCTTAAACACCTTGTGGTGACAGCGTTGGGTCAGCTGCTTCTTGTTCTCCTTCAGACACTCGATCACCTATTACAGAGGGCACTCGTCTTCATCGTCATAGTCATCCTCGTCAATCATTCTCATGTAGAAATATTACCGTTGCTAAACGCTTTTGTCTAGGGTATGACTGAGAAGCGAGGCTGTCGTCAGGCTGATGGGAATCAGATGGAGAGGTATGTGTTTAGAACATGCATTAATAATACTGACCTGTGCGTTTCCAAAGGCCACGTTCTGGCACAGCCGCCCGATGTCCTGCTTACAGGAGTCGTAGAGCTCAGGCTCCAGACGGATATCCTCAGACATCTCCAGCTCCTCCACCCTCAGCTGCTTACGACACTTGACAGACACACGCTGCTCCTTCATGTCCTGCAGAGTGTCGTTCCTCACCGTGGTGCTCAGACAGAGCACTACATCCACCCTGGAGGGAATGAGAGAGAGGGGAGCGAAAGAGAGAACGTTTACTTGACAGTTTGTTCAACTAGTTCCGGGTTCTCACTCAGGCAGCACTCACTTCTTCTTGATGTTGGGGCAGAGCTTGAGCACGTCCTCTTTGCAGGCCATCTTAAACTTGTAGGAAAAACGGAAGTCTTTAATCTGGACCTGGGAGGGAAGAGAAGGGACGAGCAAAAGGAGAACAAAAGAGCAGAGAAATGGGAGTGAATCGACGGTCAAGGGCATGGGTTCAATTCTCACAGGGATCACACACATACTTATTATGTTTCAGATCAGGAGTCCTATTTGACTCGGAAACGCCTTCTTGCCCGTCCAACAAGTCCTCATCTACCACCCCTTCTAAACGCGACTAGCCCCGATGCTCCTTCCTCTTTTTCCCCTGCCACGCTACAAAGTTTCTCCCTGCAGGCGGTCACTGAGTCCGAGTTGTTGAAGGAGCTCTTTAAACTTGACCCCAAAAAAACATCTGGGTCAGATGGTTTAGACCCTTTCTTCTTTAAAGGTTGCTATAAATCGCCAAGCCTATCTCTGACCTTTTAAACCTGTCTCTCCTCCCTGGGGAAGTTCCCATTCCTTGGAAGGCAGCCACAGTGCATTCTTTATTTAAAGGGGGAAATCAAGCGGATCCTAACTGTTATAGGCCAATTTCTATTTTACCCTGTTCATCAAAAGTGTTGGAAAAACTTGTCAATAATCAACTGACTGGCTTTCTTGATGTCTTTCGTATTCTCTCTGATATGCAATCTGGTTTACGCTCAGGTTATGGATGTGTCACTGCAACCTTAAAAAGGTGCTAATTGATGTCACCATTGATTCAAAGCAATGTTGTGCTGCTATTTTTATTGACTTGGCCAAAGCTTTTGATATGGTAGACCATTCCATTCTTGTGGGTCAGCTAAGGAGTATTGGTGTCCCTCTCAAAGAGTGCAGTGTATCTGCTGTCTCAGCCACAGCCTGTCACCTAGTGAGTGGCCCACGCTCTTCTCAATTTACATCAACAACATAGCTCGGGCAGTAGGAAGCTCTCTCATCCATTTATATGCAGATGACACAGTCTTATGCTCAGCTGGCCCCTCCCCGGATTTTGTGTTAAACGCTCTACAAAGCTTTCTTAGTGTCCAACAAGTTCTCTACCCTTAACCTTAACCATGTTCTCAACCCTTAACCTTGGTTTGGTAAGAAGAATGCCCCTCTTCCCACAGGTGTTATTACTACCTCTGAGGGTTTGGAGCTTGAGGTAGTCACCTCATACAAGTACTTGGGAGTATGGCTAGAYGGTGCACTGTCCTTCTCTCAGCACATATCAAAGCTGCAGGCTAAAGTTAAATCTAGACTTGGTTTCCTCTATCGTAATCGCTCCTCTTTCACCCCAGCTGCCAAACTAATCCTGATTCAGGTGACCATCCTACCCATGCTAGATTACGGGTCCTTAATTTATAGAGCGGTAGGTAAGGGTGCTTTCGAGCGGCTAGATGTTTTTTACCATTCGGCCATCAGATTTGCCGCCAATGCTCCTTATAGGACAAATCACTGCACTCTATACTCCTCTGTAAACTTGTCATCTCTGTATACCAGTCAAGACCACTGGTTAATGCTTATTTATAAAACCCTCTTAAGCCTCACTCCCCCGTATCTGAGATATCTACTGCAGCCCTTATCCTCCACATACAACACCCTTCCTGCTAGTCACATTCTGTTAAAGGTCCCCAAAGCACATACATCCCAGGGTCACTCTTCTTTTCAGTTCGCTGCAGCTAGCGACTGGAACGAGCTGCAACAAACACTCGAACTGGAGAGTTTTAGTCTGTCTGTCTCTCCTCATTCAGACTCAATTATGAGTCTGAATGAGGAGTCTGAAACAGCCAAAACTGTCTTACTGACAGTTTTGGCTGTTTCGTGTGATGCATTGTTGTCTCTACCTTCTTGCCCTTTATGCTGTTGTCTGTGCCAAATAAGATTTGTACCATGTTTTGTGCTGATACCATGTTGTGCTGCTGCCATGCTATATTGCTACCATGCTGCTATGTGTTGCTGCCATGCTGTTGTTGTCGTCTTAGGTTTCTTGTCGTGATGTGTGTTTTATCCTATATTTTTAATCCCAGCCCCCGTCCCCGCAGGAGGCCTTTTGGTAGGCCGTCATTGTAAATAAGAATTTGTTCTTAACTGACTTGCCTAGTTAAATAAAAGGTGAAATAAAATAAAAGACAAATAAAATACAACAGTGCTGGGAGTATATTTGGAGTTGGGCCACAGAGACTCACCAGCTGGAAGTGTGTGACGCCCACGGCACACTTGTCGTTCATCTCCTTCTGGTGTTTGTTCTGCACCAGACACTCCATCAGATCCCCCGTGTCGATCTGGTTATCTGCCATCTCCTGGGAGAGAGAGTGAGAGAAATAGAAAGTGGTCAGGAGCCAAAGACCATAAGGAAAAAAGTTTGAGTACTGTTAGTCAGAATACAAAGCCATTGAAATACAGTATGTCTCTTGTCCTTATAAGAATCAGTGAAATCAGTTGAAGATGCAGTATGTAGAAACACAAAACAGAAAGAACAAAAACTAAACTTAAAACGGGAAGAATGGAAATAACGCACATAGAACAGATCTACCGCTTCTTTGACTTGCTTTCAACGAGAACAACAGATCTATAACTCACATTTCTTTTTTAATTATGGATCATTTGAAATTCTAGACTCTTGGCAGGATAGATATCCCTGTCATTGGTAGTGAAATTGAAGGGGGGGTTGGTGGTATGAATAGCCCTGAGAGAGAGCTCATCGCTGGGGTAGAGGTAGGACTCACGTGACAGTAGGACTGGATGACTGGCTCACAGGCTCGCATCAGCAGTGTCTCAATCTGAATGTCCTGGTGGGAGGAGARAAGAACATCCTTTTACCATGTGACCAACCATAGTTTACCACAGCCAGTTCCTCACACAGAGCAACCAGTCAATGTGTCCCTGGTACTCCTTTCTTACCTCAGACTCCAGTTCAGTCAGGTTGCCCACCACATCTTTGCACTCTGACACCAGGTCTTCTAGGTGGTCCTGTAGACAGTCCAGCTCCTGGAACACCCAAAAATACCATGTCAGACTTCAATACAGAAAACATACACCTTGGTTATGCAATTATTACTGTGCCCCTGATCTAAGCCCAACATGGTTGACCACATGTTATAGTTAACGAGTACAAAGCATTCTAAAGAAAAATGATCACGCCAGCAGTTACAGGCTACAATAAATAGATGATATGGTTTAATATGCAAGTGATAAGAATTGTGTGAGACAGACAGCAGGTGGTCTCGTCCAGTACCTGTCCAGACTCTGCCTTCTCACTGCACCACTTCCCCAGGTCGGTCAAACAGCGCCTCTGCAGCTCCGGGTCCAGCTTCACATCCAGCGCCCTCTGGTGGAGGATACGCTGCACCTCCACTTTACAGTCCCGAGACAGCTAGGAAATATCAAAGAATAGAACCCAACATTATAGTACTCAGGATCAGGGTTGGGGTCAATTCCCTTACAATTCAGTCAATTACAAGTCAGGTTACTTCCTGAATTCAAATGGAATTGAGGCCAACCCTGTTGAGGATGCAGGACAAGCGACAACCAGGCAATAGGGGACATTGGAGCCCAAGACAAGACAAGCAAGCAAGCATCAATGCTAATGGAATGTCCAATCAAAATGAATGATACTTTTGCTTGTAGTGTACCTTCAGTATATTGATTGGGTGATCACATTAAGACATTATCCCAACGTTGTCAATGTCACCAAGCAACCATTCCAGTCAAATATTCAAAGATTATTGTTATTTTCATTGCAAGGCTGAAGATCATTCCCGAGTACAGAGACCAGTACATTACCTAATTCCACTTCTGACACCAATGCCACATTCAACATGTAAAGGTGCACACGGATACATCAAGTGATAAGCTATATAATTATATTTTCAGCAATGTGTTCAAATTGACATTCGACAGCAACAAAAAAAATCCCACATTTTCCCCTCATTTTGACCAGAATCATCTTCAGGAATCAGAACCCAATCACATCACGATAATCATCATCATCACTGAACTTACTTACAATGTAACCTTGTTTTCCTGTTTGTTCCACTGCATTCCCCTTTTAAAAAGGACAACACTTTCAGGATGTACTGAAGACAGATGTACGGTATTTCTAAAGGTCTAAGTTTAGTGGTTAGAGCGTTGGACTAGTAACCGAAAGRTTGCAAGTTCAAATCCCCGAGCTGACAAGGTACAAATCTGTCGTTCTGCCCCTGAACAGGCAGTTAACCCACTGTTCCTAGGCCGTCATTGAAAATAAGAATTTGTTCTTAACTGACTTGCCTAGTTAAATAAAGGTAAAATAAAATAAAATAAAAATAAGATCACTTCAGACAATAGTTCTTTATGTGATTATTGTAAGTAAATCTATATCACTATTCCTCTACATTAGGCACGGATGCGTTTCCTGTGTGCAGTACGCAGCAGTCAATCATGAGTATATAAAGACATACGATTTGGACACACCTACTCATTCCCGGGTATCTTTATTTTTACTATTTTCTACATTGTAGAATAATAGTGAAGACCTCAAAACTATGAAATAACACATATGGAATCATGTAGTAACCAATAAAGTGTTAAACACATCAAAATATATATTATATTTGAGTTTCTACAAAGTAGCCACCCTTTGCCTTGACAGCTTTGCACTCTTGGCATAGTGGGACTATCATTTGTTTTTCTACAGAACAATGACCCAACACACCTGCAGGCTGTGCAAGGGCTATTTGTCCAATAAGGAGAGTGATGGAGTGATGCATCAGATGACCTGGCCTCCACAATCCCCCGACCTCAAACCAATTGAGATGGTTTGGGATGAGTTGGACCACAGAGTGAAGGAAAAGCAGCCAACAAGTGCTCAGTACATGTGGGAACTCCTTCAAGACTGTTGGAAAAGCATTCCTCATGAAGCTGATTGAGAGAATGCCAAAAGTGTGCAAAGCTGTCATCAAGGCAAAGAGTGGGTACTTTGAATAATCTAAAAWTATTTTGATTTGTTTCACACTTTTTTGGTTACTACATGATTCCATGTGTTGTTTCACAGTTTTGATGTATTCACTATTATTCTACAATGTAGAAAACATCAAAATAAATAAAAACCCTTGAATGAGTAGGTGTGTCCAAACCTTTGACTAGTACAGTATGTAAATATGAATGCATGTATGTCTGTGGGTGCAATCCTACCCGCCGTCCCTGCTCCTCTGTCCGGTACGCGTGGCGGTACAGACAGGAGAAGATGGCGCCGGGTGGCATCATCTCGCTGGTCTCGTTCCAGCCGTGGGTGTGACACAGGCGGGAGGCGTCGCCCTGGCACTTCTTATACAAGATGGGGTCCAGTCTGGGAGGCAGAACGTTTGTGTAAGGAACGGTCAATCAAATGCATCTAGAATGCCCTTTTTACATCAACAGTTGTCACAGTGTTTTACAGTCCTCCGGCCTTGACCCCAACGAGCAAGCAAGAGCACGATGGAGGAAGAAGACATACCAGGAAAATGCAATGACCAGGCATAATAAAAACCCTTATATGGAGCCTGGTCAGGCTCCTATATTAACGATACAGTGGTTAAAAAGGCTTTGAATGTGTGGAGGATTCCCATAAACTAGCATTGCCACTTACTTCCAGTCCCGTGCTATGAAGTACTGCAGCTCCAGCAGCCTGTGTTCACAGTCCTCCACCATCTTGTCTGTGTACAGGTGCTCCATCAGACACGACAGGATCCTACACAATCACAACAAACACACATTACCAGAGCTGAAGTATGACAGACAAATGATGATATATTTTTTGAAATCACTGTTCTGGTACTTCTCTTTCCTATTATCTATGTAAAGTGAGCAGGGGAGTGGAAGATTTGGGTGACTCACATCGGGTCTCCGTTGCGGATGTGTTTGCAGGCTGTCTGGATGACAGACTCACAGGCCTCGTTTAGGGCCCGGTCGATACGGTAGTCTGCCCCAGGGTCTGCCTCCTGGATCAAAGTCTGGAGCTGGGGGGGGGGAGGGGTGGTCAATAACATCCAATCAATCGATAGAAATAAAAGTTGGGGGAAAAAACATTATTTGAAGAGGATACAGTACAGTATGTCTATTTTCGTTCTGGTCCATGGCTGCTCTTTAAAGCTCCAAACTTAATGATTGTGCCCTTAATCTCAGTCTTGATAACTCATCTCCTAATATCTATGGTGAGATTTTGTAGGTGAACTGAACTCACAGCTTTCTGGCAGAGGTTGTCGATGGCGCCCAGGTCTCCTCGGCCTACCCTCATCAAACAGTGCAGGGTGCGTCCCTTGCGGTGGAGTCCGGAGCAGTGGGCCTCGATTTCCCCACGGCAATGCAGCACAATCTCTGGGCTCAGAGAGAAGTCCTCCATCAACATCCTCCTGTAGTCCAACATCTCCCCCTGACATTCACCGCTCACCGTACGACCTAGAACACACACACACAAAGACGTCAGAAAATGTCATGTAGGAACTGCAAGTAGGGCACTTGAAAGACATTTAATTTCATTAACTGAAGAGAAAAACACTAAAAGTAACACCAGAGTGACACCATGTGAGAGTTTTGTACTCCAAAGGCAGATATACAGTACCAGTCAAAGGTTTGGACACACCTACTCATTCCAGGGTTTTTCTTTATTTGTACTATTTTCTACAATGTAGAATATTAGTGAAGACATCAAAACTATGAAATAACACATGGAATCGTGTAGTAACCAACCAAGTGTTAAAAAATATATATATATAGATTTGAGATTCTTCAAATTAGCCACCCTCTGCATGACAGCTTTGCACTCTTGGCATTCTCTCAACCAGCTTCATGAGGTAGTCACCTGGAATGCATTTCAATGAACAGGTGTGCCTTGTTAAAAGTCAAGTTGTGGAATTTCTTTCCTTCTTAATGTGTTTGAGCGAAGCGGTTGTGTTGTGACAAGGTAGAGGTGGAATACAGAAGATGGTCTTTTACCAAATAGGGCTAAGTCCATATTATGGCAAGAACAGCTCAAATAAACAAAGAGAAATGACAGTCCATCATTACTTTAAGACATGAAGGTCAGTCAATGTGAAACATTACAAGAACTTTGAACTGTTTCCTCAAGTGCAGTTGCAAAAACCATCAAGCGCTATGATGAAACTGGCTCTGAATGGATRATCTCCACGTGTGTGGTTCCCACCATGAAGCATGGAGGAGGTGGTGTGATGGTGCTTTGCTGGTGACACGGTCAGTCATTTATTTAGAATTCAAGGCACACTTAACCAGCATGGCTACCACAGCATTCTGCAGCGATACGCCATCCCATCTGGTTTGCTCTTAGTGGGACTATAATTTGTTTTTCCAACAGGACAATGACCCAAAACAAGGAGAGTGATGGAGTGCTGCATCAGATGACCTGGCCTCCACAATCACCCGACCGCAACCCAATTGAGATGGTTTGGGATGAGTTGGACCGCAGAGTGAAGGAAAAGCAGCCAACTAGTGCTCAGTATATGTGGGAACTCCTTCAAGACCATTGGAAAAGCATTCCAGGTGACTACCTAATGAAGCTGGTTGAGAAAATGGCAAGAGTATGCAAAGCTGTCATCAAGGCAAAGGTTGGCTACTTTGAAGAATCTAAAATATAAAACATATTTAGATTTGTTTAACACTTTTTTTGTTACTTAATAGTTTTGGTGTCTTCACTATTCTACTACAATGTAGAAAATAGTAAAAAAAGAAGAAAAAAAAAAAGAAAAGAAAAGTGGAATGAGTAGGTGTGTCCAAACTTTTGACTGGTACTGTACATTTACAAAACATAAGAGATAGAACAGGTGGACACTCAGATATAGGTTAGGAAGACAAGAGCCAGCCCAACCTCTGTGTACGGCAGACTCCAGACAGAGTAGCAGGTAGGAGAGGCGGGCCTCGCGGGCACGGGGCATGTTGGTGTCCGCGCTGCAGCGGTACTTCCTCAGGTCCGTCTTGCAGGCCTTGGCCAGGGAGTAGCTCACCTTGTAGTCCTGGGCAATCAGCTTCTGACGAGTGGTCAGAGCATCTCTGCACTGTGGAGGACAGCCACAACACACAACAGCTCTGGTCACAATCACTCTGACTTATTGACTAATGGCCAGAAGAACGAAAATAGATTGACCAGAACAGACATTCCAGTTTTTCCCCTAGGATTTGTGGGCGTGGTAGTGGTCATTGCCAATGGCGCTGCCTCCACCCAAAATTTTAGAGGCCCTCCTCTTGGCCACAGAGACAACACTTTGCTGTTTTATAGTAACTGCCCAGTGTTTCAGATTTCTATAATTACTTACAATAGCAGTGAAACAGTTATTTTCCAAAAATGTTAAAAAGCAGCTTTTCTTTGTTGGAATGGTGTGGGCGTACCTCAACAACAGAATGGTGTGGGCGTACCTCAACAACAGAATGGTGTGGGCTGGTTTTTGAAGTGTTTTTTCTCCAATTTATACTTTATAGGACGAGTCAACAACATTATTTGAGTATGCGTTAACACAAACTTTTAAAAGGTGAGATTTTCACTGGGCAGTTACTTTAAAGCTAGTTTCCTGCAATTCTACACATTTTGCAGGGCTCAACATTAACATTTGTCCTTGTCTGGGACAAGTAAATAAATAAAAAATTAGTGGACAAGAATATATACACTAAACAAAAATATAAACACAACATGCAACAATTTTACTAAGTTACAGTTCATATAAGGAAATCAGTCAATTGAAATACATTTATTAGGACCTAATCTATGGATTTTACATGACTGGGCCGAGGAGCAGCCATGCCCACCCACTGGTGAGCCAGGCCCAGCCAAATCAGAATGAGTTTTCCCCCATAAAAAGGCTTTATTACAGACAGAAATGTTCCTCAGTTTCATCAGCTGTCTTGGTGGCTGGTCTCAGATGCTCCCGCAGGTGAATAAGCCGGATGTGGAGGTCCTGGGCGGGCGTGGTTACACTTGGTCTGTGGTTGTGAGGCTGGATGGACATACTGCTAAATTCTCAAATATTCTCTAAGCTGGCTTATGGTAGAGAAATGCAAATTCTATTCTCTGGCAACATCTCTTGTGGACRTTCCTGCAGTCAGCATTGCAAGCTCCCTCAAAACATCTGTGGCATTGTGTGTCAAAATTGCACACTTATTTTCACCAGCACAAGCTGCACCAGTGTAATGATAATGAGTTTTAATCAGCTTCTTGATATGCCACACCTGTCAGGTGGATGGATTATCTTGGATAAGGAGAAATGCTCATTAACATGGATGTAAACAAATTTGTGCACAAAATTTGAGAAATTATATTTTTGTGCATATGGAACATTTCTGGGATCTTTCATTTCAGCTCATGAAACCTGGGACCAACACATTATGTTGCGTTTTTATATTTTTGTTCAGAATACATTTCAAACAATTACTCAGATGGATCAAGGCCAACATTGGAATAATATTCAAATACATTTTTCATGTATATAAATAAAAAAGCCTACATGTTAAAGTGTAGATGATATGCATATGCTATTGGCTATAGCTCTGTGTCCAAATCGATGCTGACGAGGGAAGTGGCAGAAAATGTAGCCAAACTTTAATGACACTTTTTATTTACCTACATAAATATAGGCTTAACAAGTCATTTTGACAAATATAATAAAGAATAATTAACATTTAACGTCTAAAGCAGGGGTATTCAACTATTGCCCTACGATGTCCGGTTCTACCTGATAATGAATTGCATACAGCTGGTGCCCCAGGTCTGAATCAGTCCCTGATTAGAGGGGAACAATGAAGCAAGCAGTGGAACTGGCTTCATGGTCCAGAGTTGAGTTTGAAGGGATCTAAAGGCTTGATTCTTTCGACATACTCGCACGGTTCATTCATATCAAATCGTCACAAGACCGGAGCGTGAAGGACAGTGCCTGTTGCGCACCACAGGCCAGTGGCGACCCGTCATTCAGAGCCCCACCTGTTTTGAGCCCCACCTTTTTTTGCAAGAAAATATTTTTTAAATAAAAAAAAAGTGGTGCTTGCCTGTTATACATGTAATTTTGGCATTAATACATGTCACATATCAGTTTGCAAGCAATGTAAAAATATATACACTACCGTTCAAAAGTTTGGGGTCACTTAGAAATGTCCTTGTTTTTGAAAGAAAAGCACATTTTTGGTCCATTAAAATAACATTGAATTGATCAGAAATACAGTGTAGACATTGTTAATGTTGTAAATGATGTAGCTGGAAACGGCTGATTTTTTATGGAATATCTACATAGGAGTACAGAGGCCCATTATCAGCAACCATCACTCCTGTGTTCCAACAGCACGTTGTGTTAGCTAATCCAAGTTTATAATTTTAAAAGGCTAATTGATCATCAGAATACCCTTTTGCAATTATGTTAGCACAGCTGAAAACTGTTGTGCTAATTAAAGAAGCAATAAAACTGTCCGTCTTTCGACTAGTTGAGTATCAGCATTTGTGGGTTCGATTACAGGCTCAAAATGGCCAGAAACAAATAACTTTCTTCTGAAACTCGTCAGTCTATTCTTGTTCTGAGAAATAAAGGCTATTCCATGCGAGAAATTGCCAAGAAACTGAAGATCCCGTACAACGCTGTGTACTACTCCCTTCACAGAACAGCGCAAACTAGATCTAACCAGAATAGAACGAATGGGAGGTACAACCTGAAAAATCTATGACGTCATTATGATTCGACCTTGTTTTTTTCCTGAGTTCCCAGTTGTGTTGACAGCACCATAAGTCCAGAGAATGCCAGACTTTGATGACAATATTTGCCCACAAAGGACCGCGGCGCCACCTTACTGTTCAAGTGAGCACAAAAAGGTATAGTTATATGGACTACGTCCGTCCTAGCTCGCTCATTAATGTCTGAAAAGAAAATGTCATTAGAAACCACATTTGATTAAGCAAGACAGCCATATAATTTTTTCTTTTTAGGCAGTATATGAGGCTGAATGAACTGTTTTGCTGCCAGACAAGGCTCTGCTGATAGCCAGGTGTAGCAGTGGTAAGATGTCGGGATTGCCGTTGGGACAGCTTTATGTAAGCCCTAACAGATTGTGTGCACCGTTTGTCGTCGTTATAGTGAAATTAACCTGATGAGGACAGAGGGCGCTATTTTCACTTTGGGGGAAAATCGTACCCAATTTAAACGGCCTCGTACTCAATTCTTGCTCGTACAATATGCATATTATTATTACTATTGGATAGAAAACACTCTAGTTTCTAAAACCGTTTGAATTTTGTCTGTGGGTAAAACACAACTCATTTGGCAGCACACTTTCTGACCAGAAGGTGGAAAGTCTGAAATCGATGCTGTGTTCAAGGGCCTGCCTATAAATGGGCATGATACGTATGACTATACGTGCACGTCATACACCTTCCCCTAGATGTC
>NC_036842.1:56248822-56358339 GCF_002910315.2 Salvelinus sp. IW2-2015
GCTCTCCTTCGTGAACAAACGCAAACAACGCAACACGCCTAACGTCCCGAATAATTTAAATATTCTAATAAAACTATATTGAAAAAACATACTTTACGATGATATTGTGACATGTATCAAATAAAATCAAAGCCGGAGATAGTATTCGCCCATAACGACAGCTTTCCAGTAGGCAATAAACAGGTCCCTCCACGCGCCTTGCAGAAAACAGAAAATGGAGACACGTTGTTCCAAGAGGGTTTATTCCACCTCAGACCGAGATAATCAACTCATTTCTTCTCTCACTTCCTCTTGCATTACATCAAAGTTGGATCAGCCTGTAGTGTGGTTTTCCACTTTAATTTTGAGTGTGACTCCAAATCCAGACCTCCATGGGTTGATAAATTTGATTTCCATTGATCATTTGTGTGATTTTGTTGTCAGCACATTCAACTATGTAAAGAAAAAAGTATTTAACAAGAATATTTAATTCATTCAGATCTAGGATGTGTTATTTTAGTGTTCCCTTTATATTTTTGAGCAGTGTATATATTTTCATCTCTGTCATTTGAAACCATGTGCGCGTGCAATGCACTTTTGAGATCAGTGTTCTCACTAATTGTATTTTGGAACATTCACGCGTAGCCTACAGCCATGCACATTGTTGACCTTATAATATGAAGAAATATAACTAAAAACGGTCTGAGCTGCTGCATCAGCCTCATTGCTWAAAAAAAAAAAAAWGTATTATGTGCAGTGGTTGTATGAATTTTGGATCTGTCAGAATCAGAATCATCTAGAACGTCACTGTATGCTATAGCATTAAGATTTCCCTTTACTGGAACTAAGGGCTCCTAGCCTGAATGATGAAAAACAGCCCCAGACCATTATTCCACCTCCACCAGACTTTACAGTTGGCACAATGAATTGGGGCAGGTAGCGCTCTCCTGGCATCCGCCAAACCCAGATTCGTTCGTCGGACTACCAGATGGTGAAGTGTAATTCATCACTCCAGAGAACGCGTTTCCACTGCTCCCCAGAGTCCAACGGCGGTGAGCTTTACACCACTCCAGCCGACACTTGGCATTGCGCATGGTGATCTTAGGCTTGCGTGCAGCTGTTCGACCATGGAAACCCATTTCCTGAAGCTCCCGACTAACAGTTCTTGGGCTGAAGTTGCTTACAGAGGCAGTTGCAACCAAGGACAGACGATTTTTACGCGCTATGCGTTTCAGCACTCAGTGGTCCCGTTCTGTGAGCTTGTGTGGCCTACCACTTCGCGGCTGAGCCGTTGTTGATCCTAGATGTTTCCACTTCACAATAACAGCCCTTACAGTTGACCGGGGCAGCTCCAGCAGGGCAGAAATGTTACGAACTGATGTTGGAAAGGTGGCATCCTATGACGGTGCCACATTGAAAGTAACGGAGCTCTTCAGTAAGGCCACTCTACTGCCAATGTTTGTCTATGGAGATTGCTTGGCTGTGTGCTCGATTTTATACATCTGTCAGTAACGGGTGTGGCTGAAATAGCAGAATCCACTAATTTAAAAGAGGTGTCCATATACTTTTGAATATAGTGTATTTTTTCAATAACTAAAAATATTGTATTTTCTACTGTTTTCTACCGAAAGTAAAAGACGCAAAAACTCAAGAATGAGAAGCATAGAAATAGAGCACATAGAACAGATCTACCACTTCTTAGACTTTCTTTCAAATGAGAATGACAGATCTATAACTCACATTTCTATGTGAATTTGTTCCGAGTAGCCCAAAAAGTTACATATTGCAGGTTTAAGTTTACACTGAAAAGTTTTACCATCCCAAAATATATATTGTCAAATATATTTTGGGGAGTGGTGGTCCTGATTTAGCAGCTAAATGAACATAGGGGAAGGACAGCATCACCATTTAACTATTTTCTCTCGATTATACTTTAGCCAACCATGCTGACAAAATGCCTTGCAATCAGAGCATTATTCATATGGACAAATGACAAGTAGCAGACAATTGATATTAATATTTTGGTAATGACTCTCCATTGGGAAATTTCAATCAGGCTAAACAGCAGAAGTAGTACCTTTTCAGACATGGCCTCCTCAAATTTGTGGTTGAAGAGACACTTGTAAACTCTGCCCTCTCCAGCTGGAGTCTAGAAATCAAAGACAATGGAATTGTGAATCAATTAGCAATTATTTTTCACAATCACAAAGTGACAAAAACACCTTTTCAGTGAGTTGAGGGTTCAACTCTGATAAAAGTATGAACGCATCTGACTCTGAATCTTAATATTATGCCTCTTATTAAATGAAAGACTTGAGGGAATAAGAGAAGGAGCGAGAGAGAGGGAGGGAAGGAAGGAAGGAAGGGAGGGAGGGGAGACAAGGTACTCACGTTTTCACAGAAGCGCTCACGGTCCTCCCGGCAGGAGAAGTATAGGTATCGGTCCAGGTGGAAGTCGTCTGAGGAAAGTTCGGCCACGCGCATGATGGCCTTCTTACAGTTGGCCCCGATGGCGTGGGCCCCGGGCTGCTCCTCTGCCTCCTTGACCAGACCCTTCTCCAGGCACGCTATCACCTCGCCTTGGGAGTGCACGTCCTTAGGAACATGGGTACATGGGGAGAGAGCGAGTTGGATAGGTTCAAGTTGGCTAAAACACTGATGGGCCTTTGTGTGCTGATGATGCATCTCTGTGTGAGGCCTGAAGAACTGTTAGCTCTCAGAGCAGCGCTTGAATCAGTTATAAAATGATTCYTTTCAAATGATTTGTGTGTGCGATTTAATATAACACACAACCACAAAAACATACAAAGAGCCGGAGGGGAGGGGAGGGGAGGACAGATGCTAGTAAATATAGAGAAGCTAAATATTCAAAAAAATAAAAATGTAATTCAGTGTGAGGAGTTATTGCTGTTGTGTTGCCCTGAAGACCGGGATTTGATTTCCAAGGGCATGGTCATTAATCATCTTGTACAAATTAATAATTCATTAGAGGAAGCCAGGATTAAAAATACAGTACCAGTCAAGAGGTTTGGCAAGAGTGTGCAAAGCTGTCATCAAGGCAAAGGGTGGCTACTTTAAAGAATCTAAAGTC
The DNA here is from genome assembly GCF_002910315.2 of Salvelinus sp. IW2-2015. Classification (NCBI taxonomy): domain Eukaryota; kingdom Metazoa; phylum Chordata; class Actinopteri; order Salmoniformes; family Salmonidae; genus Salvelinus; species Salvelinus sp. IW2-2015. The sequence goes on from NC_036842.1 coordinate 56,251,893, forward strand.
TAAAATATATTTAGATTTGTTCAACACTTTTTTGCTTACTACATGATTCCATACCTACTCATTCCATAGTTTTTGTCTTCACTATTATTCTACAATGTAGGAAATAGTTAAAAAAGAAAAACAACCTTGGAATGAGTAGGTGTGTCCAAACTTTTGACTGGTACTGTATATTTGTTAACATGGAGTGTAGGACGCGTGGATAGGAGGTACAGTGGATATCATAAGTAATCACCACCCCTTGGATTTTTACGAAGTGGGATTGATAAATATTTGTGATTTTCTACACAAAATACTACATAATGCCAAAGTGAAAACAGAATTATACAAATGTTTTCATATGAATAAAAAATTAAATAACAAATATTTGTTGCATAAGTATTTACCCCCTTTGTTTAGGCAAGCCTAAATGAGTTCAGGAGTCAAATACATGATATAATACATGATTTTTGAATGACCACCCTTCCTGTTTAGAACAGCGGTATAGCTCGTTAAAGGTTAGCCATGCAATACCAATAACTGGAGGACCAAAAAAAGCCAAAACCGATTAACTTTTTAGGGATAGGGGGCAGCATTTTCACTTTGGATGAATAGCGTGCCCAGAGTGACCTGCCTCCTACTCTGTCCCAGATGCTAATATATGCATATTATTGTTACTATTGGATATAAAACACTCTGAAGTTTCTAAAACTGTTTGAATGATGTCTGTGTGTATAACAGAACTCATATGGCAGGCAAAAACCTGAGAAAAAAATCCAAACAGGAAGTGAGAATTCTGAGGCTGGTCAATTTTCAACTCATCGCCTATTGAAATCCCAGTGGGATATGGATCTGTTTGCACTTCCTACTACTCCACTAGATGTCAACAGTCTGTAGAACGTTGAATGAAGCTTCTACTGTGATGTTGAGCCGGATGGGAGCTGTTTGAGTCAGTGGTCTGGCAGGAGCCAGGTCCTGGTCACGCGCATTACACATGATATCGCCTTGCGTTCCATTACTTCTATAGACACAAAGGATTCTCCGGTTGGAACGTTATTGAATATTTTATGAATACAACATCCTAAAGATTGATTCTATACTTAGTTTGACAAGTTTATTTGACCTGTAATATAACTTTTTGAAGTTTTCGTCCAAAGTTCACCTGGACCTGCACAAGCGTTTTGGATATGCGTACTAAACGTGCTAACAAAAGTAGCTACTTGGACATAAATAATGGACATTATCAAAACAAACAACAATTTATTGTGGAACTAGGATTCCTGGGAGTGCATTCTGATGAAGATCATCAAAGGAATATTTATCATGTAATTTTGTATTTCTGTTGACTCCAACATGGCGGAGAAATGTTATTTCTATCTGAGCGCTGTCTCAGATTATTGCATGGTTTGCTTTTTCCGTAAAGTTTTTTTGAAATCTGACACAGCGGTTGCATTAAGAACAAGTGTATCTTTAATTCTATGTAAAACATGTATCTTTCATCAAAGTTTATGATGAGTATTTCTGTTATTTGATGTGGCTCTCTGCAATTTCTCCGGATATTTTGGAGGCATTTCTGAACATGGCGCCAATGTAAACTGAGATTTTTGGATATAAATATGCACATTATCGAACAAAACATACATGTATTGTGTAACATGATGTCCTATGAGTGTCATCTGATGAAGATCATCAAAGGTTAGTGATTAATTTTATCTCTATTWCTGCTTTTTGTGACTCCTATCTTTGGCTGGGAAAATGTCCGTGTGTTTTTTGGACTTGGCGGTGATCTAACATAATCATATGTTGTGTTTTCGCTGTAAAGCATTTTTATTTTAAAAAATCAGACACGATGGGTAGATTAACAAGATGTTTATCTTTAATTTGCTGTATTGGACTCGTTAATGTGTGAAAGTTACATATTTCTGAATTTCCCGCGCTGCCTTTTCAGCGGAATGTTGTCAGGGGTTCCGCTAGCGGAACGTGTGTCCTAGAAAGGTTAAATCGGCCGATTTTTATATATATATATATATATATATATATATATATAATAATGACAATTACAACAATACTGAATAAACACTTATTTCAGCTTAATATAATACATCAATAAAAATCTATTTAGTTTCAAATAAATAATGAAACATGTTCAATTTGGTTTAAATAACACAAAAACAGTGTTGGAGAAGAAAGGAAAAGTGCAATATGTGCCATGTAAAAAAGCTAACGTTTAAGTTCCTTGCTCAGAACATATGAAAGCTGGTGGTTCCTTTTAACATGAGTCTTCAATATTCCCAGTTAAGAAGTTTTAGGTTGTAGTTATTATAGGAATTATAGGACCATTTCTCTCTATACCATTTGTATTTCATATACCTTTGACTATTGGACGTTCTTATAGGCACTATAGTATTGCCAGCCTAATCTCGGGAGTTGATAGGCTTGAAGTCATAAACAGCGATGTGCTTGAAGCATTGCGAAGAGCTGCTGGCAAACGCAGGAAAGTGCAGTTTGAATGAATCCTTACGACCCTGCTGCTGCCTACCACTGCTCAGTCAGACTGCTCTATCAAATCGTAGACTTAATTATAATATAATAATACACAGAAATATGAGCCTTAGGTCATTAATATGGTCAAATCCAGAAACTATAACTGCGAAAACAAAACTTTTATTCTTTCAGTGAAATACGGAACCGTTCCGTATTTTATCTAACGGGTGGCATCCATAAGTATAAATATTGCTGTTACATTGCACAACTTTCAATGTTATGTCATAATTACGGAAAATTAATTACGGTCTTCGTTAGGAAGAAATGGTCTTCACACAGTTTGCAACGAGCCAGGCGGCCCAAACTGTTGCATATACCCTGAATCTGCTTGCACAGAAAGCAAGATAAGTGACAATTTCCCTAGTTAATATTGCCTGCTAACGTGAATTTCTTTAACTAAATATGTATGTTTAAAAAATATACTTGTGTATTGATTTTAAGAAAGGCATTGATGTTTATGGTATGGTACGGTACATTGGTGCAACGACAGACCTCCTTGCTCGCACACTCCTTTTCAGTTCTGCCCACAAATGTTCTACGTGATTGAGGTTAGGGCTTTGTGATGGCCATTCCAATAGCTTGACTTTGTTGTCCTTAAGCCATTTTGCCACAACTTTGGAAGTATGCTTGGTGTCATTGTCCATTTGGAAGACCTATTTGTGACCAAACTTCAACTTCCTGACTGATGTCTTGAGATGTCGCTTCAATATATCCACATAATTGTCATTCTCATGATGCCATCTATTTTGTGAAGTGCACCAGTCCCTCCTGCAGCACAGCACCCCCACAACATGATGCTGCCACCCCCGTGCTTCACAGTTGGGATGGTGTTCTTCGGTTTGCAAGCCTCCTCATTTTCCCTCCAAACATAACAATGGTCATTATGGCCAAACAGTTTTATTTTTGTTTCATCAGACCAGAGGACCTTTCTCCAAAAAGTACAATCTTTGTCACCATGTGCAGTTGCAAACCCGTAGTCTGGCTTTTTAATGGTGGTTTTGGAGCAGTGGCTTCTTCCTTGCTGAGCGGCCTTTCAGGTTACATCGATATAGGACTTGTTTTACTGTGGATATAAATACTTTTGTACACGTTTCCTCCAGCATCTTCACAAGGTCCTTTGCTGTTGTTCTGTGATTGATTTGCAATTTTCACACCAAAGTACGTTCATCTCTAGGAGACAGAACGTGCCGCCTTCCTGAGCGGTATGACGGCTGCGTTATCCCATGGTGTTTATACTTGCGTACTATTGTTTGTACAGATGAACGTGGTACCTTCAGGCGTTTGGAAATTGCTCCCAACGACCAACCAGACTTGTGGAGGTCTACAATTTTTTTGAGGTCTTGGCTGATTTCTTTTGATTTTCCCATGATGTCAAGCAAAGAGACACTAAGTTTGAAGGTAGGCCTTGAAATACATCCACAGGTACACCTACAATTGATTCAAATGATGTCAATTAGCCTATCAGAAGCTTCTAAAGCCATGACAATTTTCTGGAATTTTCCAAGCGGTTTAAAGGCACAGTCAACTTAGTGTATGTAAACTTCTGACCCACTGGAATTGTGATACAGTGAGTTATAAGTGAAATAATCTGTCTGTAAGCAATTGTTGGAAAAATTACTTGTGTCATGCACAAAGTAGATGTCCTAACCGACTTGCCCAAACTATAGTTTTCTAACAAGTCATTTGTGGAGTGGTTGACAAACTAGTTTTAATGACTCCAACCTTAGTGTATGTAAACTTCTGACTTCAACTATATATAATCAAGGTATAGTATATATATWTTTTTTTATTACTTTGAGAAATTATAGATTTYCCCCCCCAATCTGACTGCAGTTTATTTTGTGTAAATACTTGACATATAATATCAATTAAATGCATCGTAATCCCACTTTATAACAAAATGTGAAGAAATCCAAGGGGGGTGAATACTTATAATACCCACTGTAGGTAAGTATGCAACTGTAGGAAGAGCAAATRGGCTAGTCTCCTGGCCAGAGCCTAACACTGGAGCTCAAAGTAGCACAATGAAGGCAGTAATTCAAACCTGACCACCCTATGCCCAAACCTCATGTAGTCATGTCATGTTTAAACACGTGTCCAAAAAAAAACTGAAAACCAAACCAACAAATTAGAAACCAGCACAAACAAAATGGGCATATCCTGCACCTGTCTGTTTTTGTGTTACCTCTACATATAGCACAGAGACAGATTCATACAAATCCAAAGCTTGAGCAGCTATTCCAAAAAAGCATCTTGACCAATTCCTGATATATATAAAAAATAAAAAAGACTGGCTTGTTGTTTTTATAGATCTTCTAAGATTTTACAGGTTACTGCAAATTGTACTGGTCTTAAAAATGTGCAAAGACACCGGTGTGTATGAAGGCTAGAGCCAGCCTATTACCTTCTCGCCGGTGGAGATGCTGCCACAGTGCAGGGTGTTGATATCCTCGCGACATTTGTCCATGAAGCCACAGATGAGGCGGTAGTCACTGAACACAATGCTGGTCATCTTGATGATGTACTGGTTGCACTGGTACTCTGTGATGTTACCGCGGTGATCCACCAGGCAGGACACCAGGTAGCCCTTCCCTCTCTCCTCCGCTGCACATTCTTTTATCTGAAGGAAGGAGGAAAAGAAAATTACAGATTGTGTTTCTCATGGTCACAATATTTGTATTACTTATATTATACCTAATTCACATAGGACTCACGGTATGTTGTAGGGCTCCACAATTACTCCAATTTTTTGCTAAATTACAATATTGACATGTGCAATATCCATATTGCAAGTGGCTTCAATTGTTCTAATGTAATAAGGGTCCCCTGGGAAACTCTGACCAACACTTTGGTTCCTAGATAGATAGCTGGCTAGCTAAAAAAGTAGCAACAAACCAAAACATTGTCTAGAAAGTTGCCTGGCTTGCTAGATTGACATATCCTAAATACATTTTTAAACGGATGAGTTCTTTGGCTGCAAAAAAATAGAGCGTGTAACGTTGCTATTTGGACCAGTCTGCTGCATGCAGACTGCCGTTTGTGTGTTACTTTTTCATAATAACAACGACAAGTCGAACAACAACAATAGAATGTTCATGATTTAATGCCTGCCAAAGCCGGTAAGATGAAAGGGGACATTTATACTGTGGGGTTGGCGAGAACTTTAAATACATTACCGCAATCATGACTAGGTTGGTTGGCAGAAATAAAAGTACAGGATTTGTTTGCCGGCAATACCTTTCAGTCGACAAAAAGTTGGCAGGTTTTCGTCTTGGTTTGAAAGGGATATTAGTTTGGACATCAAAGTCCTGTGAACATAGGGATTAAGCCAAAACGAATTCATAATTAACGAAATGAAAGGAAAAAATGATTAGAGGCGGCCCCCCAATTTCCAGCTAAGGGCATGGGTGCTTTAGGCCTACTTAAGGGTATTCAAAGTGGTGTGTGTTGCTACTAGGTGCTCTACCAATTAAAAATGCTGTGTGTTGCTCGGAGCCAGGAACAGTGACACTAGTAGCATGAGGGACCTATAGTCAGAGCCATAAAGCAAGCTAGCCAGCCAACTTACATCGGTGATGGTGGTCTTGCACACCTCCACAGCCACAGACTCAAACTTGGGGTCGGTCGTCAGGTTCAGTTTGTAGTTCCAAAGGAGCTGGGGAGAGATTAAACATGTCTATTGATAGCTCAAAGAAAAGCCTAGGAGTTAAAGGCAACCGTGTGTGGGGAATTTCAAGCAGGGGCGTGATAGCACCCTCTTGTGGTCAGACCTGCTAACAACGCTGTATTAAAATTATGACTCACATGCAGTTACACATACTGAAAGGATGGTTTAATGATGTGAGAGAGTTCAGAACACTTACATGGTTGCAGTCAGCAGCAATCTCTGTTTCCTGGAGAGAAATATGAGAGAAGACACTCAAACGATCATCGTAACCATAAAGAATATAATTTGCAGCCTATTCGCTGCTGCTTTTTCAAAGCCTATGTCAGATACTGTGTAATTGGCTCTACAGAGTGTAATTTGCTCAATATTAGGGGTTGAGACATACAGTGGACATCATTAGAAAGAAGATATTCTCCTATTTTCAATGTTGTTGCTATTCATAACATTGAAAGGATTTATTTATTTTAGTGTCTTAATTGATCACTGCCCAGCATTTTTCCTTCTCTTTACACTTATTTTATTTATATTTTCACGGACCACCTGCAGTAGAAATCCCGCAGACCCCCGGTTGAATAACCCTGTTATAAACGTATCGTTTAATTTCATCGTTAGAATTCAGTCAATTTATCATGATATGGATTTGTGTCTATATCGCCCAGCTCCACTAACCCACACTGTTTTATGGATAGGATCGATGAGCAGCCAGGGCACTCTGTGTATCCATACTGACACCTAGGCTACATCATAAAAAGACCATATTCCCCCCTTTACCAATGCACCCAGAGCTTCTCTGTGCCGCTTAATTCCAATCTACAAAAAGGTCTGTCACATTAGGACTAAGGACATAAATCTTGGGGAAAAGTCACTAAGCAAAGCTATGGTCAGTGTCGTGTGGGACCAACAGGCAAACATCTCAATTAAAGATGTTCAGCAGTGCCTTTCTATCATTTCAGCCAGTAGTTTAAAAAGTAAAGCTCACGAGCCAAAAGTGGTCTCTGAAAATGGCATACTACGTCACAGACGGGTTGGTTGTTTTGCTAAAAATAGGGCAAAACAGACGATGTTGGCTTAGATTGTTGAACGCATGTAAACTATATTTTGTTTATTGGATACATAAATCAATTTGCACATCTCAAATACATTGTTACTGTTGTTGGTCAGCTAGCGATCAACTTTTAGCCATATTAGCATAGAGACGACATCAGTCAAAGCACCTCAAACAAGAAGAACATGCTCGCCTAAAACTAGCTGAAACAAGCCACATACGTTTCCCCACATGGCAGCTTCTTGTCATTGTTTCTAGCCATCTGGCCATCCAGAATCACAACACACTGCCTTCTGCCCCATTGAAGCGTGTGCATTTAGAGAGAGCTTGSTTTGTTGTTTTGAATTGCAATTACAGAATTGCAGAATCTCCACGAGACCGGTACAGAGTCTGAAGACAAAGTGAGGGAAATACTTAGAGACACTGAAGATGGGGCACAGGAAGATTGTGGTGGAGCGCACCCTAAGACCAAATCCAGGTGGTGAGTCACATATTTTGTTTTGGGGCATGGGGCCAAGAATCGAGCCTTGGGGTACTGCCTTGGTGACAGGCAGTGGCTGAGACTAGGGATGCACGATATATCGGAATCGGCCGATATTAGCTAAAAATACCAACATCTGCATTGGCCCGATGTGTAGTTTAACGTTGATATGTAAAACCGATGTTAAAGCTGACGTGCATACCTATATATATATATATATATAAAACGTAGGTAGATGACGTAATGACGCCATGAAAAATAGAACACTACACAGAGCAAAAGCAGAAAATAAGCGCACACTTCCAACAACTAAACAAATTCAAGTCGAGCAGTCATTTGAAAGAGTAAGAAAATGTTAACGAGACAACTCAAAGGCGAAATCCAACAACGCCAAGATAGTTGAATTCATTGCCCTTGACAATCAACCGTTCTCTGCCGTGGATGATGTTGGCTATCGCCGACTGGTCGAGCACCTCGAGCCAAGGTACACACCACCAAGTAGGTGCTATCTTTCAGATGTTGCCCTAACGGAGTTACATAGTATTGTTGAAACGCACATCCATGAGCTACTTGCTATGGGCGTCACTGCTATTAGCTTCACAAGTGACATTTRGACCAGCGATGTCAGCCCCATGAGCATGCTGAATCTGACAGCACCATGGTTCGACGAAGATTTCGTACTGATGAAAGCCTTATTGCATGCTCAAGAATGTGCTGGTTCTCATATCGCTGCTGCCATTTCAATGGCATTTGAGAACATGAACACACACCTAGCTCCAATCGAACAACTGACTCGAGAAATAAGCTCATCAAATAAGCTCATGCAGCAGATGTGATACCCTCTGTCATGGCACTGAAACGCCTGCTCAACAAAACTGCAGACACAGACCGTGGGGTTAAAACTTGCAAAAGTACTCTACAAGAGGTTGTGCACAAGATATTCGGTGGCAATCTCTCTGAGTCTCTTCACTGTGTCGCGGCCATTTTTATTTTATTTCACCTTTATTTAACCAGGTAGGCTAGTTGAGAACAAGCTCTCATTTGCAACTGCGACCTGGCCAAGATAAAGCATAGCAATTCGACACATACAACAGAGTTACACATGGAATAAACAAAACATGCAGTCAATAATACAGTAGAAAAAAAAGAAAACAAAAAGTCTATATACAGTATGTGCAAATGAGGTAAGGGAGTTAAGGCAATAAATAGGCCATGGTGGCGAAGTAATTACAATATGGCAATTTAACACTGGAATGGTAGATGTGCAGAAGATGAATGTGCAAGTAGAGATACTGGGGTGCAAAGGAGCAAGATAAATAAATAAATACAGCATGGGGATGCGGTAGATAGATGGGCTGTTTACAGATAGGCTATGTACAGGTGCAGTGATCTGTGAGCTGCTCTGACAGCTGGTGCATAAAGCTAGTGAGGGAGATAWGWGTYTCCAGYTTCAGTGATTTTTGCAGTTCGTTCCAGTCATTGGCAGCAGAGAACTGGAAGGAAAGGCGACCAAAGGAGGAATTGGCTTTGGGGGTGACAAGTGAGATATACCTGCTGGAGCGCGTGCTATGAGTGGGTGCTGCTATGGTGATCAGTGAGCTGATATAAGGCGGAGCTTTACCTAGCAGAGACTTGTAGATAACCTGTAGCCAGTGGGTTTGGCGACGAGTATGAAGCGAGGGCCAACCAACGAGAGTGTACAGGTCGCAGTGGTGAGTAGTATAATGGGGCTTTGGTGACAAAACGGATGGAACTGATAGACTGTATCCAATTTGTTGAGTAGAGTGTTGGAGGCTATTTTATAGATGACATCGCCGAAGTCRAGGATCGGTAGGATGGTCAGTTTTACGAGGGTATGTTTGGCAGCATGAGTGAAGGATGCTTTGTTGCGAAATAGGAAGCCGATTGTAGATTTCATTTTGGATTGGAWATGCTTAATGTGAGTCTGGAAGGAGAGTTTACAGTCTAACCAGACACCTAGGTATTTGTAGTTGTCCACGTATTCTAAGTCAAAGCCATCCAGAGTAGTGGACGGGCGGGCAGGTGCGGGTAGTGATCGATTGAATAGCATGCATTTAGTTTTACTTGCATTTAAGAGCAGTTGGAGGCCATGGAAGGAGAGTTGTATGGCATTGAAGCTCATCTGGATGGTTAGTTAACAGTGTCCAAAGAGGGGCCAGAAGTATACAGAATGGTGTCGTCTGCGTAGAGGTGGATCAGAGAATCACCAGCAGCAAGAGCGACATCATTGATGTATACAGAGAAGAGAGTCGGCCCGAGAATTGAACCCTGTGGCACCCCCATAGAGACTGCCAGAGGTCCGGACAACAGGCCCTCCGATTTGACACACTGAACTCCATCAGAGAAGTAGTTGGTAAACCAGGCGAGGTAATCATTTGAGAAACCAAGGCTGTCGAGTCTGCCAATAAGAATGTGGTGATTGACAGAGTCGAAAGCCTTGGCCAGGTCAATGAATACAGCTGCACAGTAATGCCTCTTATCGATGGCAGTTATGATATCGTTTCGGACCTTGAGCGTGGCTGAGGTGCACTGGGACTGTGGGATTCGAAATGGTTGGTAATCTCTTTGTTAACATGGCTTTCGAAGACCTTAGAAAGACAGGGTAGGACAGATATAGGTCTGTAGCAGTTTGGGTCTAGAGTGTCACCCCCTTTGAAGAGGGGGATGACCGCAGCAGCTTTCCAATCTTTGGGAATCTCAGACGATACGAAAGAGAGGTTGAACAGGCTAGTAATAGGGGTTGCAACAATTTCGGCAGATAATTTTAGAAAGAGAGGGTCCAGATTGTCTAGCCTGGATGATATGTAGGGATCCAGATTTTGAAGCTCTTTCAGAACATCAGCTATCTGGATTTGGGTGAAGGAGAAATGGTGGGGGCTTGGGCGAGATGCTGTGGGGGGTGCCGGGCAGTTGACCGGGGTAGGGGTAGCCAGGTGGAAAGCATGGCCAGCCGTAGAGAAATGCTTATTGAAATTCTCAATTATAGTGGATTTATCGGTGGTAACAGCGTTTCCAGCGTTGCTCTTATTCTCCATGGACTTTACAGTGTCCCAGAACTTTTGAGTTTGTACTACAGGATGCAAATTTCTGTTTGAAAAAGCTAGCCTTAGCTTTCCTAACTGCCTGTGTATATTTCTTCTTAACTTCCCTGAAAAGTTGCATATCACGGGGGCTATTCGATGCTAATGCAGAACACCATAGGATGTTTGTTGGTCAAGGGCAGACATGTCTGGAGTGAACCAAGGACTATATCTATTCCTAGTTCAACATTTTTTGAACGGGGCATGATTATTTAAGATGGTGAGGAAGGCACTTTTAAAGATGTCAATGTCATTCCAGGATACCCCGGCCAGGTCGATTAGAAAGGCCTGCTCGCAGAAGTGGTTTAGGGAGCGTTTGACAGTGATGAGGGGTGGTCGTTTGATCACAGACCCATTACGGATGCAGGCAATGAGGCAGTGATCGTTGAGATCTTGATTGAAAACAGCAGAGGTGTATTTGGAGGGCGAGTTAGTTAGGATGATATCTATGAGGGTGTCCGTGTTTACGGATTTGGGGTTGACCTGGTAGGTTCATTGATAATTTGTGTGAGAATGAGGGTATCAAGCTTAGATTGTAGAATGGCTGGGGTGTTAAACATGTCCCAGTTTAGGTCACCTAGTAGCACGAGCTCARAAGATAGATGGGGGACAATCAATTCACATATGGTGTCGAGGGCACAGCTGGGGGCAGAGGGTGGTCTATTGCAAGTGGCAACAGTGAGAGACTTGTTTCTGGAAAGCTGAATTTTTAGAAGTAGAAGCTCGAATTGTTTGGGTACAGACTTGGATAGTAATACAGAACTCTGCAGGCTATCTCTGCAGTAGATTGCAACACCGCCCCCTTTGGCAGTTCTATCTTGGTGGAAAATGTTATAGTTAGGGATGGAGATTTCAGGGTTTTTGGTGGTTTTCCTAAGCCAGGATTCAGACACGGCTGAGACATCCGGGTTGGCAGAGTGTGCGCTACAGCAGTGAGTAAAACAAACTTAGGGAGTAGGCTTCTAATGTTAACATGCATGAAACCAAGGCTTTTACAGTTACAGAAGTCAACAAATGAGAGCACCTGGGGAGTGGGAGTGGAGCTAGGCACTGCAGGTCCTGGATTAACCTCTACATCACCAGAGGAACAGAGGAGAAGTAGGATAAGGGTATGGCTAAAGGCCATATGAACTGGCCGTCTAGCACGTTCGGAACAGAGAGTGAAAGGAGCAGGTTTCTGGGCACGATAGCATAGATTCAAGGCATAGTGTACAGACAAAGGTAAGGTAGGATGTGAGTACATTGGAGGTAAACCTAGGCATTGAGTAATGATGAGAGAGATATATTCTCTAGAGACGTTTAAACCAGGTGATGTCATCGCATATGTAGGAGGTGGAACAACATGGTTGGTTAATGCATATTGAACAGGGCTAGATGCTGTACAGTGAAATAAGACAGTACTCACTAACCAGGACAGTAATGGATGAGGCATATTGATATTAGATTGGCTACGCACTTGGCATGCGTAGCCAAGTGATCACATGGGTCCAGTGAGTGGTTGGGCTGGCTGGGGACACGGCGATTCAGACATGCTCGATGCTAGGTACAAGGACCGCTACTTCGATGCAGACAAGAAACAGGGTTTACGTGAAATGTTACAGACACAGCTGGACAAGACGGAAACGGACACAGTGACAGTGCCTACCGAGGAAGAGGCGCCAGGGACAGACAGAGATGAAACTTCACTGCTTGACATGTATGATGAAATTCTGGTTGAGACTGAACAAATGAACAACGAAACAGCATAGCAAGTCAGCAAGTGGCAACAAAATAACTTTTTGGTCAGTGTGTGTGTGTTTTTCAACAATTTAACTGTACTAGAATGCTTAAAGAGGCCATCATTTTTTAATCTCTATCGTTTTTTTTGGCATGGAAAATATCGGATACCGGGATCGGCAAGAAGCCTAGATGTCAGAGTGTTGTAGAATAATAGTGAAGACATTAAAACTATGAAATGACACATATGGAATCATGTAGTAACCAAAATAAGTGTCAAACAAATCAAAATATATTTTATATTCGAGATTCTTAAAATAGCCACCCTTTAACTTCATGACAGCTTTGCACACTCTTGGCATTCTCTCAACCAGCTTCATGAGGTAGTCACCTGGAATGCATTTCAACTAGGTGTGATTTTGTAGAAATTTGTAGAATTTCTTTCCTTCTTAATGCATTTGAGTCAATCAGTTGTGTTGTGACTAGGTTGGGGGGATATACAGAAGATAACCCTAGTTGGTAAAAGACCAAGTCCATATGGCAAGAACAGCTCAAATAAGCAAAGAGAAACGACAGCCCATCATTACTTTAACACATGAAGGTCAGTCAATCCAGAACATTTCAAGACCTTTGAAAGTTTCTTCAAGTGCAATCGCAAAACCATCAAGCACTATGATGAAACTGGCTCTCATGAGGACAGCCACAGGAATGGAAGACCCAGAGTTAACTCTGCTGCAGAGAACAAGTTCATTAGAGTAACCAGCCAAAATAAATGCTTCAGAGCTCAAGTAACAGACACATCAACTGTTCAGAGGAGACTGTGAATCAGGCCTTCATAGTTGAATTGCTGCAAAGAAACTAGAGGTCGACAGATTATGATTTTTCAACACCGATACCGATTATTGGAGGACCAAAAAAAGCAGATCCTGATTAAATCGGCCTATATTTATATATATATTTGTAATAATGACAATTACAACAATACTGAATAAACACTTTTATTTCAACTTAATATAATACATTAATAAAAATCTATTTAGTCTCAAATAAATAATGAAACATGTTCAATTTGGTTTAAATAACACAAAAACACAGTGTTGGAGAAGAAAGGAAAAGTGCAATATGTGCCATGTAAAAAAGCTAACGTTTAAGTTCCTTGCTCAGAACAGAACATATGAAGAAGTTTTAGGTTGTAGTTATTATAGGACTATTTCTCTCTATACCATTTGTATTTCATATACCTTCGACTATTGGACGTTCTTATAAGCACTATAGTATTGCCAGCCAAATCTCGGGAGTTGATAGGTTTGAAGTCAAACAGCGCAATGCTTAAAGCACAGCGAAGAGCTGCTGGCAAACACAGGAAACTGCTGTTTGAATTAATGCTTACGAGCCTGCTGCTGCCTACCACCACTCAGTCAGACTTAATTATAATATAATAATATACAGAAATACGAGCCTTAGGTCATTAATATGGTCAAATCCGGAAACTATTATTTCGAAAGCAAAACATTTATTCTTTCAGTGAAATATGGAACCGTTGCGTATTTTATCTAACGGGTGGCATCCATAAGTATAAATATTGCTGTTACATTGCACAACCTTCAATGTTATGTCATAATCATGTACAATTCTGTAAAATTAATTACGGTCTTTGTTAGGAAGAAATGGTCTTTACACAGTTCGCAATGAGCCAGGCGGCCCAAACTGCTGCATATACCCTGACTCWGCTTGCACAGAACGCAAGAGAAGTGACACAATTTCCCTAGTTAAAAGAAATTCATGTTAGCAGGCAATATTAACTAAATATGCAGGTTTAAAAATATATACTTGTGTATTGATTTTAAGAAAGGCGTTGATGTTTATGGTTAGGGACACATTGGTGCAACGACAGTGCTTTTTTCGCGAATGCGCTTGTTAAATCACCAGTTTGGCGAAGTAGGCTATGATTCAATGATAAATTAACAGGCACCGCATCGATTATATGCAACGCAGGACAAGCTAGATAACTACACATGGTTGATGATATTACTAGTTTAACAAGTGATTATGTTAAGATTGATTGTTTTTTATAAGATACGTTTAATGCTAGCTAGCACCTAACCTTGGGTCCTTGCTGCACTCGCATAACAGGTAGTCAGCCTGCCACGCAGTCTCCTCGTGGAGTGCAATGTAATCGGCCATGATCGGTGTCCAAAAATGCAGATTACCGATTATGAAAACTTGAAATCGGCCCTAATTAATCGTCCATTCCGATTAAATCAGTCAACCTCATATATATATATATATATATATATAAAAATCTGGGCGTGGACTCTACAAGGTGTCGAAAGTAGTGATGCACCGATATGACATTTTTGGCTGATACCGATGTTTTCCTTGCTAAAAAACATACCGATTTAATTTTGAAAAATGAGCGCCATTCTAGTACAGTTAAATAGTTMACACACAAACATGGACGCAGCGGTCTAAGGCACTGCATCTCAGCGCAAGAGGCGTCACTACAGTCCCTGGTTCGAATCCAGGCTATGTCACATCCGGCCGTGATTGGGAGTCCATAGGGAGGAGCACAATTGGCCCAGCGTCATCCGGGCTGTCATTGTAAATAACAATTAGTTCTTAACTGACTTGCCTAGTTAAATATAGGTTACACACACCACACTGACCAAAGATTTATTTTGTTGGCATTTATGTATGTCCCCATTACCAGTAAAACATAATCAAAACCTATTTCTTTCACTTACTTGCTGTGCTGTTTCGTTGTTCATTTTTCAGTTGTTTCATTCTCAACCAGGATTTCTATGGAACGCCGTTTGGGTCTTTGCGTGTCAAATAACACTGTTTGTCGTGTCAAATAACACTGTTTGACCAATCAGGACCTGAATATGAAGGCACGTCATAATTTAACGCATTCATATTTATTTTGCGTAGCTATTACACATTGATTACACTATCACTCGTATTTCATATATCACAACAATTCTTCGACATGTATACTATGATGCTGGTAAAGTTGTCTCTTGCACCTACAGTGCTGGTCATAAAAAAAGCTAGCTAGCTCATGGATGCAAACAATGTTCTTCCCCATAAACATAGCAAAACAACATCTGTTTCTGTAGCTATAGTTAGCTAGCTAACTATATAGCTAGGTGTCATCATCTAAAATAACCCTGATTTTATAAGACAGCTTTTATTTGATTAATGGAGGTCGGACCCATCTATGTGAAGCTAGCCACAATAAGGATTGGCCACAATAGTGGACTTTGAGGATAGCCTTCAAAAAAAAAGTATGCCATTATTCTACTATTTGTATTCATTTGTATCACTGTCAATTACATTATTTTTTTTTTAAGGCAAATTCCACTATTGTGCCTTATCCTTATTGTGGCTAGCTTCACAGCACATAACCCGGTCCCATTGAGCCTCACTAGCCAGATGAAGCTAGCTGGCTGCTTATAACGTTAGCTTTGGGTAACAGGGTTAAGTAGCTGGCTAGCTATTGTTTTCATAAACTGAAGTTCAATTTCAATAGGTGGACAACAAGTGGCAACCCAGCTAATACTTAACGATTCCTAAATTATTTGCTAAGAATAAAGAAAATGACTGCAGTTTCTACTGGTCGTTGTTTTCAGGCTGGTTGCATTAGTGCTAGCTAGGTACCAAGCTAAAGCTAGCTACCCCAGAAGTTGCGGTCAAACAAATTATGCTTTATTACCAACGCGGTATTGTAAACACGTCGTTCGTAGCCGGTGTTTGCTTATTTGCAGACATATTTGTACAGCTTTGAGAGTGCTACTGTATCTTTTTTGACACGCAAAGACACAAACGGCATCCATAGTGTGTATGTTGTGAATCTAATATCAGTGACGCTATTACTGTGTAACTCCTGTAGGGAAACATCTGAAAAATAGTACACTTGGTAGTGTGTACCGGTGCTCGACCAGTCGGCGAAAGCCAACATGACCCATGACAGAGAATGGTTGATTGTCAAGGGCAAGGAATTCCCTTATCTTGGCTTTAATGGATTTCACCTTTGAGTTGTCTCGCTGAAATGTTCTTACWCTTTCAAATGACTGCTCGACTTGTTGACTGCTCGATCCACACAGCAGACATTGTGGGCTAGGTTAGGAATGCTGTGTTGCACGTGTAGCGCAAAATTACACGTGCCGTCATTACGTCATGTACCTATGTTATATAGGTATGCACAGTAGCTTTGACATCGGTATTTAAAATGGGCGTTAAACTAGACATCGGGCCGATACCGATGTTGGCATTTTTATCTAATATTGGCCAATCCGATATGTTCAACGATTTATATCCTGCATCCCTAGTCGAAAGCGTTCCACAGGGTTGCTGGTCCACGTTGACTCCCATGCTTCCCACAGTTGTCAAGTTGGCTGGATGTCCTTTGGGTGGTGGACCATTCTTGATACACACGGGAAACTTGAGCGTGAGAAACCCAGCAGCGCTGTAGTTCATGACACAAACCGGTGCACCCGGCACCTACTACCATACCCCGTTCAAAGGCACCTAAATCTTTTGTCTTGACCATTCACAATCCGAATGGCACACACACAATCCATGTCTCAACGCTTAAAAGTCTATATTTAACCTTTCTCCTCCCCTTCATCTACACTGATTGAAGTGGATTTAACAAGTGACATCAAAAAGGGATCATAGCTTTCACCTGGATTCACCTGGTCAGTCTGTCATGGAAAGAGCAGGTTCTTAATGTTATGTATACTCGGGGTACGTGCTCCTTGTAACAAAGGTCAGCTTAGCCCTGCCCATGTAATAGAGAACTAAGATCAATACATTTGAAGTTCGTATTCAGTTTTGAATGAGTCACAATGTTTAGCGTACTTATATACTTCCCCTTTCTGTAATACACATGATTTCCAGTGTTCTAATTGTGACATTCAAGGTCGTGCGGGTTGATGGTCACTAGTTATATATTATTCTCATATTTGTGCATCTCTCCTTTCATGAAGGATTCGATACGCATCTAGATACTTGTGCTCCGATACGATACGTTATATTTTGAAACTATTGGGTGCGATTCAGCTTGATTAAGAGAACGAATTGATGCATATCAGTAACATTTGATGGACTGCCATACCCTGTTCACTTGTCTCTTGTCTTGCCCATTCACCCTCTGAAGGGCACTCACACAATCCATGTCTCAATTGTCTCAAGGCTTAAGAATCCTTTATCCTGTCTCCTCCCCTTCATCTACATTGATTGAAGTGGATTTAACTAGGGACAGGATCAAGGGGTCATGGCATTCACTTGGAGTCACCTGGTCAGTCTGTCATGGAAAGAGCAAGTGTTCTTAATATTTTGTACACTCAGTGTGTAAGCTATATACTGTATTTAGCTGCCATTTATAAACGTTTTCATATAACCTAACAATGAGGGGGAATAAGTCTGCTTGAGGATAAATTCAAACTTGAGACTCGCCTGGTCTCCTGAAGTCCTCATTGCTGCTTCTCTCTCTCTTTTCTCTTTCTTTCTGTGTGTCTGTGCTTCTCTTTTTTTCTAAGTAGAGGCCTATAGTAGCTAGTGTATGCGACTTTGTTGCCCTGTATTTTTGTGTGAAAATGTTTTCACCACGCACTGTCGGTCCAGGTTATAGGCCCGATTTTTGTTTTCTATGCTGATTTGCCAATCCGGAGAGCCTTTCCTGAGACATTGTGCATTACATGTCCACTGTGCTGCACACAATTTAAACGTAGTCTTGAATGATGCATGCCAGTATACCAGAGAGAAGGGACTGCGAACACACAACTCAAACGACGTTTCAACAGTATGAACTAAATCACTAACCACTTTTTTTTGTTCAAGGTCTGTTTTCTGCTAAAGAGGAGTCTGTTTGCGTCTGCCAATTTATTGTCTATCTCCTATCAAGACGATCTGTACCCAGAGCTTCCTATACMGTTAATCTCCTTCTGTAACATGTTGAGGCTGGCAATTAAGGAGAATGAGAGGCTCAATTAAAGACATTGCAGAACTGCTGTATTTGAAGCACCCCTTCCTTCTGTCCAGTTTCCCTGATGTTGCTACGGCAATCAAGCTGTTTTTACCATCCCTGTAACTGTCGCTTCTGCGGTGAGAGATTGTTTTCTAAACTAAAACTTATAATGAACTACTTAAGAAGCATTAGGCTCTCGGTCTGATATGCGCTTTTGAACATCTGAGGTAACTCCACTCATTGCACTGGCGCCGTCGTGGCCTTGCCCTTGACCATGGCATTTGTACACCGATATCCCCTTACTTTCAATGTGTTTTTTAAACACTATATTTTTCACTGCCTGAGGCACTTTTTCAGTCACACTTAGTACATATGGAAACGTCAATTATCTATATAGTTTTGGGGGAATTATTGATATAGATAATTATTGATATATTAATATAATTTTTATATGTTAAAACAGCTTTCCATAAAGTCACAACCTTTTTGTTTTGACTTCCTACAAGCCTCTCTGGCTGGTGTTTTAGAACATTTGATGCTGTCCGATTAGTATATAAGGGCTTGTCCCCAGATTAGGGCTGACCCCAATTAGTCGAGTGGTTGATTGTTTGGTCGTTAAACTAAATTGAAGGGGGAAAAAATAGAGGAAAAAAATGGCCGATTAATCGGTGTCGGCTTTTTTTGGTCCTCGAATAATCGGTATCGGCATTAAAATCTAAATCGGTCGACCTCTAATATATATAAACAAAAGCATGTGGACAACCCTTCAAATGTGTGGATTCGGCTATTTCAGCCACAGCCGTTGCTGACAGGTATATAAAATCGAGCACACAGCCATGCAATCTCCATAGACAAACATTGGCAGTAGAATGGCCTTACTGAAGAGCTCAGTGACTTTCAACGTGGCACCATCATAGGATGCCACCTTTCCAACAAGTCATATTTCTGCCCTGCTAGCGCTGCCCCGGTCAAACTAAGTGCTGTTATTGTGAAGTGGAAGCGTCTAGGAGCAACAATGGCTCAGCCGCGAAGTGGTAGGCCACACAAGCTCACAGAACGGAACCGCCAAGTGCTGAAGCGTGTAAAAATTGTCTGTCCTTGGTTTCAACACGCACTACTGAGTTCAAAACTGCCTCTGGAAGCAACGTCAGCACAAGAACTGTTCGTCGGGAGCTTACTGAAATGGGTTTCCATGGCCGAGCAGCTGCACACAAGCCTAAGATCACCATGCGCAATGCCAAGCGTCGGCTGTAGTGGTGTAAAGCTTGCGGTCATTGGACTCTGGAACAGTGGAAACGCATTCTCTGGAGTGATCAATCACACTTCATCTTGCAGTCCAACGGACAAATCTGGGTTTGGCAGATGCCAAGAGAACGCTACCTGCTTGAATGCTTAGTGCCAACTGTAAAGTTTGGTGGAGGAGGAATAATGGTCTGGAGCTGTTTTTCATAGTTTGGGCTAGCCCCCTTCGTTCCAGTGAAGGGAAATCTTAATGCTACAGCATACAATGACATTCTAGATGATTGATTCTGTGCTTCCAACTTTGTGGCACCAGTTTGGGGAAGGCCCTTTCCTGTTTCAGCATGACAATGCCCCCGTGCACAAAGCGAGGTCCAAACAAAAATGTTTGTCGAGATCGGTGTGGAAGAACTTGATTGGCCTGCATGGAGCCCTGACCTCAACCCCATCGAACATCTTTGGGATGAATTAGAACACCCATTGCGATACAGGCCTAATCACTCAAAATCAGTGCCCGACCTCAATGCTGTGTTGGCTGAATGGAACCAAGTCCCGGCAGAAATATTCCAACATCTAGTGGAAAGCATTCACAGAAGAGAGGAGGCTGTTATAGCAGCAGGGGGGGGGGGGCAACTCTATATTAATGCCTATGATTTTGGATTGAGTTGTTCGACGAGCAGATGTCCACATACATTTGGTCATGTAGTGGAAGTTGAAAAATGTAGGAGCACAAGTAAAATATTTTAGGTAAAAATCATTTTTTGGTAGTAATGGTGCAAGTATGACGATCATGAATCTGCGCTCAGTGTATTCTCCATGGCACTCAGGGGCCGCGGTAGAGTGAAGTAACCATTTCAACAATTATCTAGCCAATTTTGTTCTAGGCGCATTGGTGGTGGCGCTAAAGTAAAATTCCAGGTTGCACAGCAAAATATTTAGGTGCATACCAGTGTGTGAGTAAAATGTCTGCACTGTAGAGCCCTGATAGGTAGATTTTTAGTTTATAAATGTGTCTGAACAAGGAAGATGCTTCTTGTTGTCATCTTTAAAACAATTTGACTAGATCCTATCCTTGACCTCAGAAACCATGAAAGCAGTGCACGCCTGCACAGGTGCCTATTTTGAGCTTCTGTGAATTTGAGAATGGACCAGTTTATTAAGGTTTCATCAAGCTGAGAGGAAAATATCTGTCCACTTAATTCACACTCAAAGAAGAGCCATGGGCTGAGAGCCAAGGTAGCAGAACCAGAATTAACCTCGCTCTGCACAAAACCATAGTGTGAAATGAAATGTCATCAACACATTTCCTACAGTGATTAAGGCTAGACATCAACGTTTAGGCCTATTTGCTGTAAACAAAACAGCAGTTGTCAGAATGAAAGAAAAGCTATTTCATTAAAGGACCAATAATATCATTTTGGGATTTTTCTTTAAAACAAAACTATAAGCTTACAATGCATGTTCAGCTATATTGAGACTATAAATAGCCATGAAACTCTTCAACCTGAGAAACATTGCCAAAATGCTTCAAATTCCACCAGAAAAGCTTTTTCAACAACACAGAACTCAAGAGGACCTTCAAAACTCAGAACTAAACGAACCAAGCCATGAGTCCTGAAAGTAAAGTCACACTGCCATGGCCTCCTCCCTACTCTGTGAATTGACCAAGTAAACAATAGATACTAATTCTGTAGATATACTCTAGTCTAGAGTCTAACAATCAAGGAAAACAAACCAAAAAGCTGATTACTCTCAGACCACTGCTGGTACTAGCCCCTTGAGCTAACGGGACCAATACCTTGAGACTCAGACGCTGCAAACACCTGATTAGGATAGACTGGCCCCTCACCACATATTACTGTAGTGATTGACTTTCCCTGTCCCAAGCCTAACCATAACCATTGGCTGGCTGGAAGCCTAAAAAAGGTCACTGGATCTACACTTAAGATCTAACAATCTCCTTCTATCCTTACTCTGACCAGGACATTGCTGGCGAAATGTACATATAGGACGACAAATGTGTTAGACCAGGAATGGACATGACTCACAACAGATCATTAGAAGATCAAGCTAGCCATTGCTAGTTTAACAAAGGTCAACATAGTTAGCGTGGCACATCTGTAGGTATTAACGTTACAGTAGCTGCCTAGCTAGTTAGCTAAACTTATGACTTTAATAACGTTACCACGGTCCTAAATGGCTGGTAAAAAAAAGTGGCACTATTTCAGTGGCTATACTTGTCGAATGATGAAGCTCTTAAAGCATATTGAATAATCCATTGCAATCACTTCTATATCATCTTTTTGCAACACAACCAGCGAGATAGTAAATGCTCGCTAAGTAGCCAACTAATAGCTAGCATCAGCTAGTAGTTAGCTAGCTAACTGGATAACGTTATATGCTACCTTGAGTAAAGCCAAGCCAAGGCACACCCAAGTTTTGGTCGTGCCACAATATCGCCCACAATCCAACATACCTCTTTCCTATCCTGGAGGCACTCAAGCACAGCCAGGTTATTGTTCCAGGAATGTTTCGGACAAAGCCTTGTCAAGTCCTCCCGACAAGCCCCCTCTTCCGCCAGCTTCCAGCCGCTAATGCGTCTACGAAGTGGCAGGGCCGCGAGTACTGGAGCTCCGTTTACAGCAGCCGGTACTCCGCCTGGATTTTGAGCCGGGATAACAACACTAACTGGAGGCTTGGCGACTCCATTGATCTGATATTTATCCTCTCGAATGGGATGCACATACAAAAGGATAGACATCAAAAGCAGGAGACGAGGAACACGTCTACAAGCCGCCATCTTCGGATAACTAGCTAGCTAGGATTGCTAGCTGCAAATTACGACTACAGTGATGGGACGTTTTCTTGCATACGTCTGCGTGTGCGTTGTTGGCAATCTCAGTCATAGATCTACATTTTCTAGAGTGAAATTCGAATTGCGGAAACAGATAGGGTCCGCTTCGTTACTGTTTCTTTGTAATGCCTTCAAAGACAATGGATCACCATCAATCAGCATTTTACTTGCAATGAATAAACACAGTTGAATATAGTTCGGAATCTAAACCACTAATACATTTTCATTAGCCAACTATGGGATAATCTAGTACTTTTGTTTCTATTATCCGACTCCTGTCAGTTCTTTTGTTTTGACAAACCCCTGTACTGTTACGGATATTTTACCTATGAAAATATAAACTGATTGATTACTGACCTCTAAAATATAGTTCTATACAGAATACAGACATGGTTGAAAACATCTTATTTAGTGAAAAAAAATGATGGTTTATGAAAATAACGTTAAACATTGAAACTGAAGATGCACAATCACAAGTCAAGATGAAAAATAACCAATGATTTATATTTTATTACATTACAAATCATACACAAACATTTGTTATAAAATATACACAATTTCCTCTGGAAATAAAATAAGGAAATAAAAAATGAAACATCCAGAATGATTTGCTGATCAGTTGTGCCAGCTTGCTGATCAGTTGTGCCAATCAGAATCCAGGAAATGTAACAAGCCATTGATGTCCTGATTTTTATCCATGGATCCGTCTCTAAAACCAGAGATGGAACACAACATTGAAACATTTGTCGGCAGCATGGTTAACTGACAACACTAACTGATCGTCACATGCATCAAAAAACAAGAAAGGAAAATAATTTTTTGATATGTTTTTCTGTGATTCTTAATGTAAACATTTAGGGCAGTAGTGTATCTGTACAGGCACTCCAGTTATCAGTTCCTTCATAACACTGCAGCAGTGCGATGGCTCTCCAATCCCGCTACTGCAATGCAAACCCCAATAAAAGTTTATCTGTAGTGACTTTGGGTAAGAAAAGGCTGTACTAAATGGATTCCATTTATACAGTGCAGCAGCCGTGTTACTCATACATGTTCTATGCTGGTGGTGTCCTCCATAATTCCTCCTCATTCCCACTTGTAAATTTTGAGCATCTTCTCAGTGAGAGAGGCCAGGTAACTGCCCTGGTTCACCTCAAATGGGCAGATGTCCAACACTGGGAGGTCAGCAGACAATTTCTGAATCAGGGTTCCACTCCCTGCATCCCACACCTGGGGAAAAAAGATGACATGATTAGAAACAATGGCTCAATGTGAAGCTCGAGACAGTTTTATATCATTCAAACTATCCCCCAAATGCCTCAAACCAGAGAGTCAAGCCTCTCACTATTATGGATTTCTTTCAACCACAAAAGAGTTGAACCATTTGGGAAGAATCAATATCAACAGTGGAGTAAAGTTCAACTGAGCCTAACTTCTAATAATAAACCAGCCAACCTGGAAAAAGTGCTTGTTTTTGTTGTTGCAGGCTGTCATCCATCCTAGATCAAACAATGGGGCAATACAAAGTAAGGCCAGATGTCACGTAAAATTGATTTAAGTGGTCAAAGGTCAAATATGGTTAAAATGGTCATAATGGAAATGGTAATAGATTTAGGGCAAATATCCTGAAATTCTTAACTAAAACGGAGTAGATGATCAAACAGACTCAATGCATTAATACACAAAAGCATGTGGAGACGCCTTCAAATTAGTGGATTCAGATATTTCAGCCACACCAGTTGCAGACAGGTGTATTAAAATTTTTAATTAAATCGAGCACATAGCCATGCAAACTCCATAGACAAACATTTGCAGTAGAATAGCCTTACTGATGAGCTCAGTGACTTTCAACGTGATACCATCATAGGATGTCACCTTTCCAACAACTCAGTTCATCAAACTTCTGCCCTGCTAGAGCTGCCCCGGTCAACTGTAAGTGCTGTTACTGTGAAGTGGAAGAGTCTAGAAGCAACAACTGCTCAAACGCTAAGTGGTAGGCCACACAAGCTCACAGAATGGGACCACCAAGTGCTGAAGTGTAAAAATAGTCTGCCCTGAGATGCAACACTCACTACTGTGTTCCAAACTGCCTCTGGAAGCAACGTCAGCAAAATAACTGTTCGTCGGGCGCTTCATGTAATGAGTTTCCATGGCCGTGCAGCTGCACTCAAGCCTAAGATCACCATGCGCAATTCCAAGCGTCGGCTGGAGTGGTGTAAAGCTCACCGCCATTGGAATCTGGGGCAGTAGAAACACATTCTCTGGAGTGATGAATCACGCTTCACCATCTGGCAGTCCAAAGGACAAATCTGGGTTTGAATGCATAGTGCCAACTGTGGAGTTTGGTGCAGGAGAAATAATGGTCTGGTGCTGATTTTCATGGTTCGGGCTAGGCCCCTTTGTCATTGTATGATGTAGAGTTTAAGACTATCTAGATGATTCTGTGCTTCCAACTTTGTGGCAACAGTTTGGGGAAGGCCCTTTCCTGTTTCAACATGATAATGCCCACGTGCACAAAGCAAGGTCCATACAGAAAGGGTTTGTCGAGCTCAGTGTGGAAGAACTTGACTGGCCTGCAGAGGTCTGACCTCAACCTTATCAAACACCTTTGGGATGAATTGGAATGCCAACTGCGAGCCAGGCCTAATCGCCCAACATCAGTGCCTGCCCTGACCTCACTAATACTCGTGGCTGAATGGAATTAAGTCCTGCTGCAATGTTCCAACATCTAGTGGAAAGCCTTCCCAGAAGAGTGGAGGCAGTTTTAGCAGCAAAGGGGGGACCAACTCCATATTAATGCCAATGATTTCGGATTGAGATGTTCCACGAGCAAGTGTTCAAATACTTTTGGCCATGAAATAACAAATAGCCAACATTTTACAAACACACAAAAAACATCTCTCCAATGTTGTGCACAAATTTGTTTACGTCTGTTAGTGAGCATTTCTCCTTTACCAAGATAATCAATCCACCTGACAGGTGTGGCAAATCACGAAGCTAATTAAACAGCATGTTCATTACACAGGTGCACGCACCTTGTACTGGGGACAATAACATGCCACTAAAATGTAGTTTTGGAACTAAACCAATACCACAGATGTTTCAAGTTGAGGTCGAGTGCAATTGTCATGGTGACTGCAGGAATGTCCATCAGAGCTGTTGCCAAATAATTGTACGATAATTTCTCTATCATAAGCCACTTCCAACGTCG
This sequence comes from Salvelinus sp. IW2-2015, assembly GCF_002910315.2. NCBI lineage: Eukaryota > Metazoa > Chordata > Actinopteri > Salmoniformes > Salmonidae > Salvelinus > Salvelinus sp. IW2-2015. Next base: position 56,277,695 of record NC_036842.1, read on the forward strand.
TTTTAGAGAATTTGGCAGTACGTCCAACCGGCCTCACAACCGCAGACCAGGTGTATGGCGTCGTGCAGGCGAGCAGTTTGACGTCAACGTTGTGAACAGAGTGCACCATGGTGGCGGTGGGGTTATGGTATGGGCAGGCACAAGCTACGGACAACAGACAGAGATACTGTGACGAGATCCTGAGGCCCATTGTTGTGCCATTCATCCGCAGCCATCACCTCATGTTTCAGCATGGCCCCATGTCGCAAGGATCTATACATAATTCCTGGAAGCTGAAAATGTCCCAGTTCTTCAATGGCCTGCATACTCACCAGACATGACACCCATTGAGCATGTTTGGAGATGCTCTGGATCAATAGCGTTTTCCAGTTCAAGCCAAATCCAGCAACTTCACACAGCCATTGAAGAGGAGTGGGACAACATTAAAGGCCACAATCAAAAGCCGGATCAACTCTATGCGAAGGACATGTGTCACACTGCATGAAGCAAATGGGGGTCAAACCAGATACTAACTGGTTCTGATCCACGACCCTACCCTTTAGTTTTTTTTAAGTATATGTGACCAACAGATGCATATCTGTACTCCCAGTCATGTGAAATCCATAGATTAAGGCCTAATGCATTTATTTAAATTGACAGAGTTAAAAAAAATAAAAAATTGACCTAAAAAATAAAAATCGTGGAAATTGTTGCATGTTGCATTTATATTAGTTTCCTGTAATTGAACATTCAGATGTGTTCAGTTACAGTTGTGGTCTGTAGCGCCACTTAAGACCAATCTCAGATGATGTAGAACCTCTCAGAAAACTGCAGGAGACCCCATTGACCCAGGAGAATATTACCTCGTAAGATTCAGACTTTCTGGGCCAGAGAAATTGAAACTGTAATGGCATTTTTAAGTGGTAAAAAGTACAAGCAGACAAAAAGGATGGATGGTTGCAGAYTCTATACAAATTTACTGAGCAAGTCAATACAAACTTAAAATCATACTTTAAACCTTAAATACATACTTAGACTATGGAATAAACATATTTATAGTTGCTTTTGGTATAATTATTATCCTCAAAGCCATGCATATAAACAGATAAAGCATACAGCATGTCCCATCATATTGGTCAAACTTGGGCATTAGCAAACCAATATAATTCTCAGACAGTATAGATTCCCACTAACTACTCCCAATCTTCTCAGAGAGAAACTTCTGAAAAATAAGCACATCATCTTGTGAGGATCAGACATTCTGGGGCAGAGATATTGGGACTGAGGGGTCGTGTAAATGCATTCAAAGTTTWAAAAAATTGGGATAATGATGAATCTCAACCATATTAACTGAATGAAGTAAAAATACACACAAAATTGCAACCATGCCAGTGGCTCACCATGGTGGAGTTGGTGGCCTCGTCCCCGGCACACACCAGAGTGGAGCCCTCCCCGGCCGGGCTTCTGAACACGGCATTCTTGGTGAGCAGCTTGCAGGAGGAGCCAGCGCTGAATGTCTGGACTGGGTAGCAGGAACACGAGGGTTCCTGAGCCGCGTCCTGCTGGGGAGTCCTGTTCAGCTCCATCAGAACACAGCGCAGCGATGGCTTGGAGCGCCCTGGACGGGATCAAAACACAGAGACTGTCAGTCTAAATACGAGCGCTAGTGGTCACCTACCCTGGTCCTGGAGAGCTAATGGGGAGTACAGGCTTTTGTTACAGCCCAGCCCAGCACAAGCTAAAACAAAACACCTGCTTTGGGATATTAGAATTAATCCAGCAAACAGAGAGATGCCAGAGAGATGCCAGGACAACAAAGACCCAGTACTAAGTACTAAGTAGAAAAACATCTTATTACATATACAGTACCAGTCTAAAGTTTGAACACCTACTCATTCAAGGGTTTTTATTTTTACTATTTTCTTCATTGTAGAATAATAGTGAAAGACATTAAAACTATGAAGTAACATACGGAATCATGTAGTAACCCCAAAAAATATATAGGAATTTTATATTTGAGATTCTTCAAAGTAGCCACCCCTTGCCTTGATGACAGCTTTGCACACTCTTGGCATTCACTCAACCAGCTTCACCTGGAATGCTTTTCCAACAGTCTTGAAGGAGTTCCCACATATGCTGAGCACTTGTTGGCTGCTTTTCCTTCACTATGCGATCATCTATGAGACCATCTGGTTCACCTACTCTGCGTCTCAAAGACACGGTGGTTGGAACCCAAAATCTCAAATTTGGACTCAGACCAAAAAGGAAAGATTTCCACCGGTCTAATGTCCATTACTCGTGTTTCTTGGCCCAAGCAAGTCTCTCCTTATTGGTGTCCTTACTGATTCACACAGCCTCCACTGAACAGTTGATGTTGAGATGTGTCTTAACTGAACTCTGAAGCATTTATTTGGGCTACAATTTCTGAGGCTTGTAACTCTAATGAACTCATCTTCCTTCAAGATTGTTGGAAAAGCATTCCAGGTGAATTGATTGAGAGAATGCCAAGAGTGTGCAAAGCTGTCATCAAGGCAAAGGGTGGCTATATGAAAATCTCACACACTTTTTTGGTTACCAGATAATTCCATGTGCTTTTCATAGTCTTGATATCTTCACTATTTTTACTTTTTTATGCTTTGTAGAAAAATAAAGAAAAACCTTTGAATGAGTAAGTGTTCTAAAACTTTTGACCGGTAGTGAGCGAGACAAACGAAGCAAAAAAAGAAACGTCCCTTTTTCAGGACCCTGTCTTTCAAAGACAATTAGTAAAACAAATCCATATAACTTCACAGATCTTCATTGTAAGGGGTTTAAACACGGTTTTCCATGCTTGTTCAATGAACCATAAACAATTAATGAACATGCACCTGTGGAACGGTCATTACATTAAGGTCACAGTTATAAAAACTAAGGACACTAAAGAGGACTTTCTTCTGACTCTGAAAAACACCAAAAGAAAGATGCCCAGGGTCCCTGCTCATCTGCGTGAACGTGCCTTAGGCATGCTACAATGAGGCATGAGGACTGCAGATGTGGCCAGGGCAATAAATTGCAATGTCCGTACTGTGAGACGCCTAAGACAGCACTACAGGGAGACAGGACGGACAGCTGCTCATCCTCACAATGGCAGACCACGTGTAACACCTGCACAGGATCGGTACATCCGAACATCACACCTGCGGGACAGGTACAGGATGGAAACAACAACTGCCCGAGTTACACAAGGAACGCACAATCCCTCCATCAGTGCTCAGACTGTCTGCAATAGGCTGAGCGAGGCTGGACTGAGGGCTTGTAGGCCTGTTGTAAGGCAGCGGTTTTGTCTCACCAGAGGTGATGGTCAGATTCGCATTTATCATCAAAGGATTGAGCGTTACACCGAGGCCTGTATTCTGGAGCAGGGTCGATTTGGAGGTGGAGGGTTCGTCATGGTCTGGAGCGGTGTGTCACAGCATCATCAGACCTAGCTTGATGTCATTGCAGGCAATCAACGCTGTGCGTTACAGGGAAGACATCCTCCTCCCTCATATGGTACCCTTCCTGCAGGCTCATCCTGACATGACCCTCCAGCATGACAATGCCACCAGCCATACTGCTCGTTCTGTGCATGAATTCCTGCAAGACAGGAATGTCAGTGTTCTGCCATGGCCAGCGAAGAGCCCGGATCTCAATCCCATTGAGCACATCTGGGACCTGTTGGATCAGAGGGTGAGGGCTAGGGCCATTCCCCCCAGAAATGTCCGGGAACTTGCAGGTGCCTTGGTGGAAAAGTGGGGTAACACATCACAACAACAACTGGAAAATCTGGTGCAGTCCATGAGGAGATGCACTGCAGTACTTAATGCAGCTGGTGGCCACACCAGATAAGGACTGTTCCTTTTGATTTTGACCCCCCCCTGTGTAAAATAACTTGATTTCTACTGATGGGTACACGGTTTTTAGAGCTGATCGGATGAGTAAAGGAAGAGGGGTTTCAATTTATGTTAAATCTCAGTTTAACACCTCTGAAATTCTCTCGATTTCCAAAGACAAACCTTTTGAATTGCTTGCGGTTAAAGTGAAAGTATATAAGGACTCCCACATCACTGTAGTCGGCTGCTACAGACCGCCCTCGGCTTCGGGAGAAGCAGCTTAACTCTCTTTCTGATGTCCTGCACTAGCTAAATGACACTGAATTCATTATTTTAAGAGATTTGAACTGGGACATGCTTACATCTGTATTGGACTCTTTTAAAGAACTGTGTGACTCCCTGAATCTCGCTCTATTAATTAATGTGCCAAAAAGACCAAATCCCAGAGCACCTAACAAATCATTGGACATTATTCTAACGAATACCCCTCACAAATACACAGACTGGGATATTCTGAAATGATGCCAGTGATCACTGTGCAATTGCTTGTGTTAGAAATACGCAAAAAATTACCAAAGCCAAACCCCGTTATATTATTCAAAGACATTTCAGACAGTTTGCTTGCTCATCATTCTTACATGATCTGTACCATCATATTGACAGAGTACGTCTGATTCCTGATGTTGACACTGCCTGGGACTATTTTTATATGAAATTTGTGTCCATTTGTGATAAGCATGCCCCTGTGAAGAAATTTAGAATCAGTGGAAGGTACAATACCTGGTTTTCAGATAACTTGGCAGAATTCATTAGAAAGAGAAATATATACAGTTGAAGTCGGAAGTTTACATACACCTTAGCCAAATACGTTTAAACTCCGTTTTTCACAATTCCTGACATTTAATCCAAGCAAAAATGCCCTGTTTTAGGTCAGTTAGGATCACCACTTTATTTTAAGAATGTGAAATGTCAGAATAATAGAAGCGATAAGTATTTATTTCAGCTTTTATTTCTTTCATTACATTCCCAGTGGGTTAGAAGTTTACATACACTCAATTAGTATTTGGTAGCATTGCCTTGAAATTGCTTAACTTGGGTCAAACATTTCAGGTAGCCTTCCACAAGCTCCCCACAATAAGTTGGGTGAATTTTGGCCCATTCCTCCTGACAATGCTGGTGTAACTGAGTCAGGTTAGTAGGCCACCTTGCTCGCACACACTTTCAGTTCTGGCCACAAATTTTCTATAGGATTGAGGTCAGGGCTTTGTGATGGCCACTCCAATACCTTGACTGTTGTCCTTAAGCCATTTTGCCACAACTTTGGAAGTATGCTTGGGGGTTATTGTCCATTTGGAAGACCCATTTGCGACCAAGTTTTAACTTCCTAACTGGTGTCTTGAGGTGTTGCTTCAATATATCCACATAAATTCCCTGCCTCATGATGCCATCTATTTTGTGAAGTTCACCAGTCCCTCCTGCAGAAAAGCACCCCCACAACATCATGCTGCCACTCCCGTGCTTCTCGGTTGGGATGGTGTTCTTCAGCTTGCAAGCATCCCCCTTTTTCCTCCAAACATAATGGTCATTATGGCCAAACAGTTCTATTTTTCTTTCATCAGACCTGAGGACATTTCTCCAAAAAGTACAATCTTTGTCCCCATGTGCAGTTGAAAACCGTAGTCTGGCTTTTTTATGGCGGGATTGGAGCAGTGGCTTCTTCCTTAATGAGCGGCCTTTCAGGTTATGTCGATATTGGACTCGTTTTACTGTGGATATAGATACTTTTGTACCCGTTTCCTCCAGCATCTTCACATGGTCCTTTGCTGTTGTTCTGGGATTGATTTGCAMTTTTCACACCAAAGTACATTCATCTCTAGGAGACAGAACGCATCTCCTTCCTGAGCAGTATGATGGCTGTGTGGTCCCATGGTGTTTATACTTGCGTACTACTGTTTGTACAGATGAACGTGGTACCTTCAGGCGTTTGAACATTACTCCCAAGGATCAACCAGACTTGTGGAGGTCTACAATTTTTTTCTGAGGTCTTGGCTGATTTCTTTTGATTTTCCTATGATGTCAAGCAAAGAGGCACTGAGTTTGAAGGTAGGCCTTGAAATACATCCACAGGTACACCACCAATTGACTCAAATTATGTCAATTAGCCTGTCAGAAGCTTCTAAAGCCATGACATCATTTTCTGGAATTTTCCAAGCTGTTTAAAAGGCAGTCAACTTAGTGCATGTAAACTTCTGACCCACTGGAATTGTGATAGTGAATTATAAGTGAAATAATCTGTCTATAACTCTGTTTGTGGATTTATCGAAGGCCTTTGATTCAGTTGACCATGAATTGTTGCTAGCTAGACTCAGAAGCATTGGTCTCAGTGAAGGGGCAGCAAATATGCAGATGATACAGTCATATATTAATGTGCTCCTTCTCTGGTTCAGGCTGTTGAAGAACTCCAGACTGCTTTTTAGTCACTGCAGGCCTCTCTTAATGTTCTCAAACTGATCTTGAATGTACAAAAAACTAAAATCATGACCTTTACCAGAGCTAGAACTCTGCCAGAGAAGGTTAGCATTGTCACCTCTGGTGGCTTAACCACTGGAAAAGTGTCATCCACAAACACTTAGGTATTTGGTTGATGACAAGTTGTCCTTTAAAGTTCATGTGGATAATCTTGTGACAAAGCTTAAATTGAGTTTTTATTTTTGTAATGAGGCTTGCTTCCCGCTTATGGCTAGAAAGAATCTTGTTCAGGCCACTTTTCTCTCTGTAATTGATTATGGTGACTTGTTGTATATGCATGCAGCCTCCACTGTCTTACAGAGACTGGACACTTTTTATCATGCATCTTTGCACTTTATTACAAATGCCAAGTCACTCACCCACCATTGCACCTTTCACCAAATGGTAGGTCGGACATCAATTTATATGCACAGAAAGACACATTTGTATGTGTTCATCTACAAAGCCCTTTTGGGTAAACTCCCTCTTTACCTCTGTAGTCTGGTCTCCTACACCACCAGCAGTTACCATACCCGGTCTGCTAGGTGGTTGCTACTTATATCCCCAGGACGTTCACAGTATTAGGCAAGACTGCCTTCTCTTCTTGTGCACCAGAGGCATGGAATAGTCTACAATCCATGCTTCATCTAGATATGTTAGTGCCACTGAATGAATTTAAAATGTTGATGGGAGACTGTTACGGAGGAGTGTAAATGCTTTTTATAGGCGGGATCATGTTGTATGTTTTAATTATGTAATGTATTAATTGTTGCTGCCTTCTTGGCCAGGTATCCCTTGAAAAAAAAAAAAAGACTGGGTCTCAATGGGCTTTTCCTGGTAAAAAAATAAATAAATATATATATATATATATCACACCACCATTCAAATTTTGGGGTCACTTAGAAATTTCCTGGTTTTTGAAAAAAAAGCAAATGTTTTGTCCATTAAAATAATATAAAATTGATCAGAAATACAATGTGGACATTGTTAATGTTGAAAATGACTATTGTAGCTGGAAAAGGCAGATGTTTTTTTATGGAATATCTACATAGGAGTACAGAGGCCCATTATCAGCAATCATCACTCCTGTTTTCCAATAGCACGTTGTGTTAGCTAATCCAAGTTTATCATTTTAAAAGGCTAATTGATCATTAGAAAACCCTTCAGCAATTTTGTTGGCACAGCTGAAAACTGTTGTTCTGATAAAAGAAGCAATAAAACTGGATTTCTTTAGACTACTTGAGTAGCTGGAGCATCAGCATTTGTGGGTTTGATTATAGGCAAAAAATGGCCAGAAACAAAGATCTTTCTTCTGAAACTCGTCAGTCTATTCTTGTTCTGAGAAATAAAGGCTCTTCCATGCGAGAAATTGCCAAGAAACTGAAGATCTCATACCACGCTGTGTACTACTCCCTTCACAGAACTGCGCAAACTGGCGCTAACCAGAATAGAAAGAGTGGGAGGCCCCGGTGCAAAACTGAGCAAGATGACAAGCACATTAGTGTTTAGTTTGAGAAACAGATGCCTCAAGTCCTCAACCGACAGCTTCATTAAATAGTACGCGCAAAACACCAGTTTCAACATCAACAGTGAAGAGGCAACTCCAGGATGCTGGCCTTCTAGGCAGAGTTCCTCTGTCTAGTGTGTGTTTTTGCCCATCTTAATCTTTTATTTTTATTGGCCAGTCTGAGATATGTCTTTTTCTTTGCACTGCCTAGATGGCCAGCATCCCAGAGTCACCTCTTCACTGTTGACGTTGAGACTGGTATTTTGCGGGTACTATTTAATGAACCTGCCAGTTGAGGACTTGTGAGGAGTCTAGTGTCTAGTTTGAGAAACAATGTACTTGTCCTCTTGCTCAGTTATGCACAAGGGCCTCCCACTCCTCTTTCTATTCTGGCTAGAGCAAGTTTGCGCTGTTCTATGAAGGGAGTAGTACACAGCGTTGTACGAGATCTTCAGTTTCTTGGCAATTTCTCGCATGGAATAGCCTTAATTTCTCAGAACAAGAATAGACTGACGAGTTTCAGAAGAAAGATCTTTGTTTCTGGCCATTTTGAGCCTGTAATCGAACTCACAAATGCTGATGATCCACATACTCAAGTAGTCTAAAGAAGGGCAGTTTTATTGCTTCTTTTATCAGGACAACAGTTTTCAGCTGTGCTAACATAATTGCCAAAGGGTTTTCTAATGATCAATTAGCCTTTTAAAATGATAAACTTGGATTAGCTAACACAACGTGCCATTGGAAAACAGGAGTGATGGTTGCTGATAATGCGCCTCTGTACTCCTATGTAGATATTCCATAGAAAATCAGCTGCAATAGTCATTTACAACATTAATGTCTACTCAGTATTTCTGATCAATTTGATGTTATTTTAAAATGGACAAAAAAAATTATAATTTGCTTTTCTTCCAAAAACCAGGACATTTCTAAGTGACCCCAAACTTTTGAACGGTAGTGTATAGACACACACACTTATTTAGGCCCTTCATTGCCCCTCATAGTCCTCCCCAGGATGGTATAGTCTCACCTGGTCTGTAGGTGACCAAACAGTGTCTGCTCTCTGGCTGCACCTGGATGTCTATGCAGCCTCCTGTCTCCAGGGGCAAAATGTGGGGTCTGTAGGTGGTCCCGTCTACTTGCTCCCAGAAGCAGCCCCCATCCAGAGAGCCTGCGATGAGGCCACCACATGGGAACGAGCTGGAGGCGGCGCGAGGCACATAGGACAGGGATGCCACGGGACACCTGGGAGAAGCCAGAGGTCATGGTTGGTGCCTGTGGTTTTAAAATCACACTGCATACTAAAATTGTATAACATATTATAATACACTATGTGAATTACATTTCACACACCATATAAATTAATATTCATTCCACCATCTTTGAAAATGAATAACAAAACAAATAAAATACCAGAAATGTACCTGGTCAGATCCTGTTGTGAAGAAGGTAAAACTCTGGGCCCTACCTAGGTTATATTGACAGGTGTAGATCAAACTGTGGTGTCGCATACAGACTAGATAACCTTTGCCCCCTGGCCTGGCTGTCAGACTGACCTGGAACGTAGCGGCTGTAGCTCCTGGACATGTGTGCTGGTGTCCCTGGTGTCATACACCAGCACGGAGCCGTTACTGAGACCAGCGTACACATAGTTGTTGTTGTCCAGGCACCAGCAGCAGCTCCACACTGGTTTACCTGTGTTGTAGGTCTGCACCACTGTGTTGGTCATTAGACTGCAGGAGAATAATGATAGTTAGGATATTAGATTTAGAAGGGAAAATACTGTCCTAATTAACCTTCAAGGGTTTTGTTATCAATATTAGGTCTGAATGGTTCTTGCAACTCAGAAAAGGTCAATGTTCTTCTCCATAAGAGCCTGGGGCTATGAAGTCGACTCCATTCTGGAACACACTGTCCTGATAAATCTCTCTGCTTGGACACAGACTATCTGGTTACCTGGTGAGTTTTATGGTGTTGTCCAGGGCAGCGGAGAGCAGGAGGGTGTCGGCCTGTCTGTTGAAGGCTAGGCCTCTGATCTGTTTGACATGGATGGGAATGTACTGGCAGGCCTTCAGATTCACCGTGCTCACCTTCTTCACACCACAGCCTGGCAGGTAGACACAGAGGGAGGAGGGGGAAGAGAGAGCAAAGGTAGAGAAATTATTACAAGAGGTAGCAAATACTTCCCTTTGATATTTTCACATTATACAATCTGTGCAAAAAAACAAATGTCTACAGCTATTTTGTACTGAAAGCGTATCAAAGCTTATCAAAGGTCTTACCGGGCACCAGGGTAGTGTGTGGGGAGGGCTGAGAGGCCAGCAGGCAGCTGAGGGGTTCACAGTAGGACAGCACCCTGCATCCCCCCACCTGGGACACCAGCACGGCCTTGGAGAAGACATAGTGGCCCCCCTGGGTACTGTCCTGTCTCTGAAAGGGCCCAGAGAGAGAAGCCCCTGAGCTCTGTGAGGGCCCACAGCCAGGCTGGGCCATCAGCGTCTTCAGCTCCTAACAGAGGTAGAAGAAAGAAAAAAAAAGTGACCCACCTGCACTGTTCAATACCAATGGAAGTCAAGTCAAGAATAGCAGATACAGTATGTGGTCAGAAAAACATTGAAAGTCAGCATACAATCATCATAGTGGATTTAGGGGTAGATTAATCTCAATGATTAGGGCTCGGTATTCTAGTCCACCTGATAAATGGATGGGAGACTGGGGGATGACCGGTAAAGCAATGGGCATAAAGTACCTGTAGCTGCTTGTGCAGTTTCCCACATTCGTCTGTCATCACCTGCAGTTGTAGTCGGCACTGCGCTGACTCCAGTTCAGCCTTTCTACGCAGTGAATGCTCTTGCGCCAGTGACCTACACACAACAACACATTCAGACACACTCACTCTCAACAGCTCCCTCCCTACAGTAGTGAAACAGGTCAGATTCATGCCAATATCAGCAGTTCAGAAAAAAAACTCAAGACGTGAGCAGCTACTTCACCTCTTCATACTCTCCTGCTCGGTGTTGTCCAGAGCCCTCAGCTTGCGCGTGTACAGGAGGACGATATCGGCGCGCTTGGCCTTCTTGTTGCACTGCAGACATACAGCAGAAGATCATTACAAGAGCCAGACGGAGTCTGATGTGACGCCTTCACGTCACTGTCTGCGTATTAAGTAAATTGTTTTTTGCGGGTCATATTTTATGGCGGTATTTTCTCAGATTTAAGTAATTCAGAGGGGAATTCTTAAGTTTCGACTCATTTTTGAATGCTTGAGGAAGCTGCGCCTCCAGCACAGATTCCACCTGGTGCCAGTCACTACAGTGGAAGTAGGAGCTCGTTTTTCCCCCCTTAGGATGGAATAGATTTTCCTTTCTTTCAAATGCCGAGTGCAGACCTTTTTAATTTTCCTGTTCATAGTGGAACCAGGAGCAATTCCAGTCCTCTCCACCCAGACATACCAAGGCTGACAGACAGACATGAAGACACTGACCTGGGGACACTTGGCTCCCTGGCCCTGGCCCTTCACCCAGCGGTCGATGCAGGTGTAGCCAAAGAGATGTCCGCAGCGCAGGGTGGCCAGCCGATGCTCCCCTGACGTGGTCCAGGGCTCAAAGCAGATGGAGCAGGTCTCCCCTTCCCCCTCATCCCCCTGGGACAATCGAAGGGCCGGTGCACTGGAGGCTAGTGGGTCTGATACAACCTAGAGGGGACAGAGAGATGATGCATGACATTTCTGACAGTGCATGGGAATAAATTAAAATGGCACACAATGCTACTAGAGAAACTGCACTAACGAGCTAATCATCACCAGCTACATTAGTACTGCAGTGCATCTCCTCCTCATGGACTGTACCAGATTAGCCAGTTCTTGCGGTGAGATGTTACCCCACTCTTCCACCAAGGCACCTGCAAGTTCCCGGACATTTCTGGGGGGGAACGGCCCTAGCCCTCAACCTCCGATCCAACAGGTCCCAGATGTGCTCAATGGGATTGAGATCCGGGCTCTTCGCTGGTCATGGCAGAACACTGACATTCCTGTCTTGCAGGAAATCACACACAGAACGAGCAGTATGGCTGGTGGTATTGTCATGCTGGAGGATCATGTATTCCTGCTCCAGAGTACAGGCATCAGTTTAATGCTCATTCCTTCGACGATAAACGCGAATCCGACCATCACCCCTGGTGAGACAAAACCGCGACTCGTCAGTGAAGAGCAGTGGTCCAGCGACGGTGGGTTTGTGCCCATAGGCGACGGCGATGTCTAGTGAGGACCTGCCTTACAACAGGCCTACAAGCCCTCAGTCCAGCCTCTCTCTGCCTATTGCAGACAGTCTGAGCACTGATGGAGGGATTGTGCATTCCTGGTGTAATTCGGGCAGTTGTTGTTGCCATCCTGTACCTGTCCCGCAGGTGTGATGTTCGGATGTACCGATCCTGTGCAGGTGTTGTTACACGTGGTCTGCCACTGCGAGGACGATCAGCTGTCCATCCTGTCTCCCTGTAGCGCTGTCTTAGGCGTCTCACAGTACGGACATTGCAATTTATTGCCCTGGCCACATCTGCAGTCCTCATGCCTCCTTGCAGCATGCCTAAGGCACATTCACACAGATAAGCAGGGACCCTGGGCATCTTTCTTTTGGTGTAGAAAGGCCTCTTTAGTGTCCTTAGTTTTCATAACTGTGACCTTAATTGCCTACCGTCTGTAAGCTGTTAGTGTCTTAACGACCGTTCCACAGGTGCATGGTCATTAATTGTTTATGGTTCATTGAACAAGCATGGAAAACCGTGTTTAAACCCTTTACAATGAAGATCTGTGAAGTTATTTGGATTTTTACAAATTATCTTTCAAAGACAGGGTCCTGAAAAAGTGTAGGCCTATCACTGGCAATGAATGTGGTCTTACCTCAGGATTCACTTGATTTCCGGTCACGGTCCTCGCAGCCTCTGTGGTTGCATTAGAATCTATACACAGGATGGCATGGTGAGATTAACTCTTTATAGGTTACAGTGGAAAATGGCTATGTATTGATCAGACTTGAGCTTGGTTTACCTGAAGAATAAAGGCCTTCGGGTGGCGTGACTGCAACTGGAGGGTTTGGATGAGAGCTGGAGGGAACGGCCGAATTGGGAGGGTCTACTGCTGGCCCCGGGGGATCTGCCTCATCCTCCGACTCGCTCAGCTCTGTCGTACTCCCAGAGTCGCCCTCGGCCTGGTTGGCTGCAGGGACTCGCAGCAGGAAATCCAGGAAGCTGCTAGCACGAGCAGTGGTCTGGGTGGAGTAGTGCTCCCTGAGGCCTGGCCTTTAACCACACAGAAACAATACAGGTACAATCAATGGGTATAACATGGGGTGAAATAGGTTCTCRATGAAGCATACAATTTTGTCTCCAGTATGGATACACAGTTTACAGGGAATCCAGTCCAACCATAACTACCTGGCTCTCCGCTGCCTCAGGGTGGCTGCTGTGGTGACCCTGGGCTCAATATGACCCTCCCTTCTGATCCTGGATCCAACTTGACCCTCCACTCTGGCTCTGTTCTGACTGAACGCCCAGGTGTTCGGGAGCCGTGGTGGGTCACAGGGAGCTGCGTCTGCCTCGTCCTCTGTTTCACTGCCAGAGTCAGGGATGACAATAGGGAGATCTACCTGGTCTGCCACAACATCTGGCTCTGGTTCCCTACTGGGGGCCCCCAGCTGCAAGTCCACCTCCATCACCTCCATCTCACAACCTATGGGTGGGGGGCTAAAAATTAATTGCCTTCAATAGGCAGGATAACCTGAGATGTTTACAAATGATTTCCCTCTTGACTTCAGTGTTCTCAGACACTAGCGTAGCCAACGGTTTTAATTGCAAGCAAACGTGAGTACAGTGAACCAATTCTGACTGAAGCCACAAAGGGTGACAACAAAAATCAGGTTATGTAACTTGCATGCAATGCTAACTTTTGCTATAAATGCCTCATGGCTTAGTTTAACTGTCGTACCCCATCAGAACCCAAAATATAAGGATGTTTTACTCCAATGTTTGTAAACAAACGTCATAGCCTCATAACAAGGTTAAAACATCCATAACTCGGTCTATGAATTTGAGCGTGATTACTTTTTACCAAAACAGTGGCGGGGATTCGCTTTGTTATTGTTAAACTGCAGATTGGCCGTTTTAAGTTAAAAGTTAGGTGACAATAGACATAGCTAACTGGTAGCTAACTAGCTAACAATTATAACGTTAGTTAGCTAGCCACGTGCCATTGCTAACTACGTAGCGAACTATATAGCTAGTTACCGTGCCATAGCCGGCTGCTAGCTACACAGGCTGTGCGAAACAAGACTCGGAACAGGATTACGGATGCAGGTTTTGGAACTGGCAAGTAGCCAACGTTACATTGAGAGACTAGCTGAAGTCAACTCCATGGTGAACGAAGTTTACATTGGCGGAAGCCAAAGCAAAGGCCGCTCTGCTAGCTAGCTACAGTAACGTTAGCTACTTGAAGCAGCTAGCTAAAGTACATTAACAACTTGATTATTTGGTGACAGTCTCGAATGTGATCAATGAAATAACGTTACCACATGGTTTTCATAACTATATACTTTTTTGGAAATAGCCTAAATTAGCTAGAATGATAACGTTAGCTAGCTCACCGCAGATCAGTCTCTGCTGCTGGCAGTGTTGACAAATATTTGTATAACTAAACCATCCATTGCTTTTTCTTATGTAACGTTAGGGTTTATCGGCGGTTGGAATCCATAGTGCATTACATTACCAACACATACTGTACCGGAGTGTGGGCCAGAGACAGGGAGAAACTAAATCCTACCTGCCAGCCTAGTTGCTCTTAAAAAATATAGCATATGAGACTATATCTAATTACGTTCGACAATATACTATTTAATTTGCTGTGTCCCCTGATCTCTCATTATACCTCAGCCTCTCTCTTTCCCTCTGATACTGCCCACACTGTAGCTATATATGCGCCACGGTCTCTGCTTTCTGGCAATAATCACACTTTCCTATCACATGTAAAGTCTTAATCAACCGACTGTGTCCCACCCGTAATCTTGTAAAAAATAGCCTCTTCTGTCACATCCTCTCGTCCTCCCCGACTTCTCTGTACCTAAAATAAATACATGTCTGCCCTTAGTATCTCTATTCCACTGCTCCTGCCATCTCTGCACCATCACTGTCCATATCAGGCTTTTGCCTTGCTCATTGGAACTACAACATCAATATCCCTGTTTAAATTAGTTGCATGGGCAGTGTAGCATCTCACATCTACTTCTTACCTTGAAATATTGCGTGTGACCAAAACTATCCTTGCCAGTGTAAAACTTCGTGGGTTACCATGAAAATAGTTCAACTACATTGCTTTTAACTTGAACAGTAAAACATTTGGTGTAATAATCTGATCGCAGTCATAGTTTCTTTGCTATCCCCATTGTCTTTTTTTTTCTTCTGTGGGTTATATGGCGGACTACAACCCAAAAAGTTGTATTGCCGCCACCAACTGGACGGGTTGAAAAACCAAAACAAGGTAAAAAGAAAGTCCATATGTGATAGGGAAACAAATTTAATCGACCCAAATTATTGTAATCAGATTACAGATACTTTTTAAAAACTAGAGGATTACTTTGAGGATTACTTTTAAATTCAGAAAGGATGTTTGTGGGAAAAAAATATTTGATACTTCTCGGTTTTCTCAATGACATTCAAATCAACATTGAAAAAAGGCACAAGTTTAAGTTTGTTCCACTTGAGCGAGTCTGACCACAAGTCAGAGACCACTATGATGACACACCAAATGGGTTTGATGGATTGCAGAAAAAGAGCAGGAATAGGCTTTTGTAGGCTTTCAGTCTAAACTATGTCTTCCAATTGTGCGACTGCTGTCGGCATCCAAAGATTATCCAACCTGAATAAACACTTGAATGTAAGGATGACAGCTGTGGTGTAGTCTTGCGGCGATACGGATATCATTTATTATTGATATCTACACAGCGCATTGATGTGAATCACACTTTTTTTTGTACTGTTAAAGATCTACTACTCACCCTTGACCCATCTTCCTCTACTTTCTTCACTACTCTAACCCTGGAAACCTCAACCTGCCTCTCTCGCACGGGACATTTCTGAGCCCCAGCCCCATGGGCACCCTTACAATTACCACATACCACTACTTTCCCCAATGCTACACATTCCCTTGTCTCATGCCCTTCTGCACACTTCTCACACCTAGGAACCTCCCTCCTACACACTGCTGCCACATGCCCATAAGCTTGACATCTGTAACAACATAATGTATTCAGCACAAAAGCTCATACAGGTTAACTTTATTATATCCTAACATCACTTTCCTTACTTTATTCGGACAGTATTCGGCATGTGTCCGAAAGTGATTGATGACCTCTTTTATGTGTCACGTGGTTATGCCCATATATGTACATCCTGTCCGGATGTTCTCACGCTATCGAGTGAGTGTTTCTGTAATCTGATAGTGCAGCTGTTCCTTTGAAGTAAAGCATGTGTTTGCACTAAAGCTGTCATGGTGATTGATGTGTAGTGACCTTGTTGACCTGTGGAATGTGTTTGAACATTTGAAAGAGTAGGGAAATGTTGTAGTGAACTTATGGCTCTGCTTTTTAGGGAAATTGTATATGAAACAGTAATTTCCGGGGTAGGTCAGCCGGAGTATAAGTAAGATCTGTGAACACTACAAGCGACAAGAAACCTCAAGAGAACTAAACCACAGAAGACTCTAAAGAAGAAAGAAATAAAACATGGCTCCTTGACCAATTGTCGGTGTATTGTGTGTCATGAACACAATGACAAAACCATCGAAGCCATTCTTTGTGATGCCCCTGACTGTTTTAATGGTGTGCTGGATTCAACGGTGAAGATTTTCAAACAGCTGCCTCATCACCCTTTTTCAACCAAAAACAGGGGAGTTTTTCTCTTGCGTTGCAGATGAAAGAATGGCTTAAGGTAAGACTTGCTCTATGTCAGATCAAACAGGCCCTGAGTGGAACAACCCTGCTGGGGTACGCATTGGAAGAGGTGATTTGATTTGAAAGCCATAAGAATCTCGTCAGTGGCATATAGTCCAGACTCCAAAGTGACAATTTTAGGTTGTGCCGAATTCAGTAGTTCAAATGCAACCAAATCAGTTAGTTTGTATGTATTTTCAAAAGCCTGCACAGAGGTCAACTATTTTGTGTCTGTCTTTAGCTTCAGGTGGGGAGATTATCATGAAGTCCTTGACATGATGAAACAAGTGGAAAATATTTTCCAACATCGTGAACATTTACGTCGATGGGCCATTCTAACCTTAAGACAGAACCTGGGCCTAAAGGCAAGAAGGTTGATCTAACCTGGAAAAGAAAACATACGAAATCTGGATGGAGCGGGATATCATGCAGGGAAGAGACAATGTCTGAACCGGGCTGCCACTTGAGATTCTGGGTTCGAGTCCAGGCTCTGTCGCAGCCGACCGCGACCGGGAGGCCATGGGGCGGCGCAAAATTGGCCCAGCGTCGCCCGGGTTAGGGAGGGTTTGGCCGGCAGGGATATCCTTGTCTCATCTCGCACTAGCGACTCCTGTTGCGGGCCAGGCGCAGTGTACGCTGACACGGTCGCCAGGTGTACGGTGTTTCCTCCGATACATTGGTGCGGCTGGCTTCCGGTTTGGATGGGCATTGTGTCAAGAAGCAGTGCGGCTTGGTTGGGTTGTGTTTCGGAGGACGCATGGCTCTCGACCTTCACCTCTCCCGAGTCCGTACGGGAGTTGCAGCGATGAGACGAGACTGTAACTACTACCAATTGGATACCGTGAAATTGGGGAGAAAAAAAGGGGTGGGAAAAAAACTTGACATTTTAGAGAGATTTTTGGACAATATAGGGGCCGCTTAGGCCTTGTTATGGATAAATGTCTATAAAGATAGATTGGTGTAAGATATCTGCTCATGTTGGGGCCCATGTTGACAAGATGTTGGGGAATCACTGGAGGGGAATATTGACCAACTRAGCATCAGTGTACAGCTCAATAAACACAATATGCATTTTTCTACATTTCAGTCTTCTGTGATGTATTTAAGGTGTCATATTGGGATACACACTCAAAAATGAATACATTTAAACTATATCTGACATGTTACTGATGTMTTCTTTTTTAAGTCCATAACCCTGTGTGTGAGGTGTGTCCTTTTGTTTCACAGTAGATTTGTTTAAGACTACCAAGAAACATTCTGTGTGCCCCTGATTTAGCCCACTGCAGTAAAAGGTTATTAAAACCTCTTGGAAATAGGGGGCGCTCTTTTCACTTTTGGATAAAATTGTGCCCAATTTAAACGGCCTCGTACTCTGTCCTAGATCATATGATATGCATATTATATTACTATTGGATAGAAAACACTCTGAAGTTTCTAAAACTGTTTGAATTATATCTGTGAGTAAAACAGAACTAATTTGGCAGGCAAACTTCCAAACAGGAAGTAAAAATTCTGAAATGGGTCTCTGTGAAAGGCATCGCCTATTCAATTGCCTTGTATTTATGGATCTGTATGCACTTCATACGCCTTCCACTAGATGTCAACAGGCAGTAGAACGTGGAATGAAGTGTCTAGCCTTATGTGGGAYCGGATKAGAGTCTTTGGAGTGACAGGTCAGCCATATTGGCAGTATTTGGCTACGCACTTGGGTATGTCATATCTTTGTCTGCAATGCGTTAGGTAGACACGAAGAAATGCTCCGTCTGGGACGTTATTGGATATATATGAGAAAAACATCCTAAAGATGGATTCTCAACTGAGTTTGACCAGTTTATTCGACTTTTATTATCACTTTTTGAAATTTTCGTTCATTGCGTCAAATCTTCATGGACACCTGAGCTACACATGCTAGCCAAAGTTGCTAATTTGACAGAAGAAATGGACATTCTAAAACAAAACAACGATTTATTGTGGAACTAGGATTCCTGGCACTGCATTCTGATGAAAGTTCATCAAAGGTAAGGGAATATTTATGATGTTATTTCGTATTTTTGTTGACTCTGTTGACTCCAACATGGCGGAGAATGGCTKAGCGCTGTCTCAGATTATTGCATGCTGTGCTTTTTACTAAAGTTATTTTTTTAAATCTAACACAGCGGTTGCATTAAAAACCAGTGTATCTTTAATTATATGTMCAACATGTATTTTTCAGCAAAGTTTATGATGAGTTTTTCTGTTAGATTACGTGACTCTCTAAAATTTCTCCGGACATTTTGGAGCCACTTCTGACCATGTCGCCAATGTAAAACCACGATTTGTAGCTATAAATATGCACATTTTCGAACAAAACATAAATGTATTGTATAACATGATGTCATAAGACTGTCATCTGATGAAGTTGTTCAAAGGTTAGTGATTCATTTTATCTCTATTTGTGGGTTTTGTGAAAGCTATCTTTGCGGTGAAAAAATGGCGTTGTGTGTTGGGCTATTGTGGTGAGCTAACATAAATATATGTTGTGTTTTCGCTGTAAAACATTTGAAAAAATCGGACATGTTGGCTGGATTCACAAGATGTTTATCTTTCATTTGCTGTATTGGACTTGTGATTTCATGAAATTATATTATATTATATTCCCTGTGGCGCTAGGCTAGGCTATGCTAGTCAGCGATTCTGATGAGAATGATCCCGGATCCGGGATGGGTAGTCCAGAAAGGTTTTAAGGGGGTAAAATTAACTGTTTATTATGTCATAAGTTAAGGGCCCATCTTAAAGAGTACAATGACCCTTTCAAAGAGGAGTGTGAGGCCTCTGGATAAAAAAATTATTGACTTAGACATCCACTCGGACAGCTCCGCCCCCCCCCCCCCCCCCCCCCCACCTGGGACCCCCTAGATTAGCCTACCATTAAATATGGATAGCTGAGAACTCTCTCTAAAAGGTAAAGGTGAAACAGGTGTAAAACAGGGTCTTCAAAGACACCCCACACCCACACACCCAAAGGGGGAGAGACAGAGGTACAGATGTAAAGATATGTAATTAATTGAAGGTATTTATTTGGGAAATGTCCAGTCTTTGCTCTTTTCGTCATTACCATGCTAATGATTTCAAGTTGGATTTATTTGTATCTGTTAAGACACTGAATACATGTTTAGCATATTTACTGCATTTAGTATGTTGTTTTTTCTCTGTGAAGTAAGTTCATTTTAAGTTATGTGACTTGTTTTATGTAGATACAACATTTCAGTGTCAACCAAAAACCTGATCCAATTTCGCATATTCATATATATTCAAATTTGCAGCAAACAATAGAATGTTCACCACAAGTTTCCCAAGATTCTTTGCCAGAAGTTCACGCGCTGCCGCAAATTTACAGCAACAGTTTGCCCAAAAACTAATTTGCATTTGAAAATATGAGTTTGCTGCAAATTTGCAACAAATTGGCCAAAGGTTTGCCAGAAACAAAGGTTTTGGCAAGGGGTTGGTTGGTCTTCCTTTGACCTGGGGAGTGGGGATGATAGCGGTTCATGGTTTTTCTCTTCTCCGGCCATGTTTCTGAGAACTCTGGAGATGGAGATGAACCTCTGTGTTTGTTAGTCCTCCTCTAACTGCTCCACCACATTGCGCAGTTTGTCAACCAACACTGTGGAACACAGAAACTTGATTAGGAAACAATAACTGAGAGGACAAATAGGAATCCATATGGAACAGCTGAAATAAATGTATGTTCCTGCACATTCATCATATGCCATTTAGTTGTGTTGCATTACCGCCCGCTGTCGGCCTGTAGAAGCTGTCGTAGGAGCGACAGTCGTTGATCAGTTCTCCCAACTGTTGAGGGCAGTCTTCAAGAAAAGGTTCAGTATATTTTTCTGTACACACCCTCTGATACACCTCTTTGTGTGAGCAGTCTGATCAGAAGTACAAGAGAACAGACATTGAATGATACATTTCTAAATATGACAGAGCAACTACTGCATGCTTATAGAGAGAGAGAAAACCCAACCATGCTATTTCCAGATATACAGTATCACTGTTATTGCTGATAGTGTTTGTTACACACAGCCTTTAAATTAATGGAGTTGACACACCTTTGAAGGGAATCTTGCAGGTTGCAATCTCCCAAAGGACAATGCCAAAACTGCAACGAACACAACAATTCAAACAGAGTGAACTAGCAGTATACTTAGGGCCTGCATTACACCAACAGAGAACATTTGAACATACAAAATAATTTCTGTGATTTTGACATTCATTCATTTACAAAAGTGGAGAGTGTGTTGTAAGTCTGATTGGAAGCAGACCTGTACATCTCACAAGCTTTGTTGTAGGGATGGTTGACACTCTCAAGCTGCTGAGGGGAGCTGTAGCATAAGGAGCTCCTCTTCCTGTCCTTAGTCCTCTTCAACGACGTCTCTGTTTGGGCCAGCTCAAAACCTGCCAGCTGACCACACACAGCAGACCCCAAAACAATTACATTGCGATAGAGTACTGCAACACTGTAAACACAGAACATCAACTACATATCTTCAAAACAACCTCTGCCTCTATTTAGCAGTGGCCTTACTTTCTGGGTCTATCACTTAGTGGTGCCAACACATATGGCTGTGTAGAGGACTGCATTGAACCTCATACCTTCACTCTGTACCCGGCATCTACCAGGAACTTGCTGCTGTTGATGCATCCATGCACTTTAAACTTCTCCTCCGACTGGTGCAATCTATAGTGATAGAGATATTAGCTAGTCTTGACAGGGTAGCTCAATGTGATTAGGGTACACTTTCTAGTGCTGTGAACTTTAGTGACAGAGGTACAGGGCACAGATCCAGTGTACCTATTGTTTTAGTGAAGAAGAAGCAGCACATACTAATAATGGTGGACAGAAGTTTTAGTAGGTGGATTGTAGACACATGAACAGGTATGTAACGTTCCTCTTTCGAATATGGCCAAATTGTACCTGCCGTGTTACCTGTGACACTTGGCCATGGCATGGCTATTAGAAGTGCGACTTTATTAGCCCTTTCATTTGTGTACAGGACACATGACTTTCTACTTTTGGAGAGGTAGAAGGGTAGAGATTAGAAAGGGAAAGTACCCGACAGAGACATTATTCAAATAAAATATTAGACTATAGATCGATTCTTTATTGTATCGACTTAACACATTTATGGCAAAAATATGATAGAGGTGGTGCTCTTTGTGTCATGTGCAATAGGTGTTGTGACTGGTCTACTTGTGTAGGGCACAGGGTAAAGACATTAATTTCTATGGTGGTATACCTGTAGAGGCCCCGTGCTGCATCCAGACTCATGACAATAAACATACGTGCTACCTGTAGAGGCCTGTGCTGCATCCAGACTCATGACAATAAACTCAACCGTGGCTACCTGTAGAGGCCCGTGCTGCATACCAGACTCATGACAATAAACATCAACCTGTTACCTGTAGAGCCCCGTGCTGCACTCCAGACTCATGACAATAAACACAACCTGCTACCTGTAGAGGCCCGTGCTGCATCCAGACTCATGACAATAACACATCAACCTGTTACCTGTAGAGGCCTGTGCTGCATCCAGACTCATGACAATAAACATCAACCTGCTACCTAGAGGCCCGTGCTGCATCCAGACTCATGACAATAAACATCAACCTGTTACCTGTAGAGGCCCCGTGCTGCATCCAGACTCATGACAATAAACATCAACCTGTTACCTGTAGAGGCCCTGTGCTGCATCAGACTCATGACAATAAAATTCAACCTGTTACCTGTAGAGGCCCTGTGCTGCATCCAGACTCATGACAATAACATCAACCTGCTACCTGTAGGGCCTCTGGCTGCATCCAGACTCATGACAATAAACATTAACCTGTTACCTGTAGAGCGCTGTGCTGCATCCAGACTCATGACAATAAACATCAACCTGCTACCTGTAGAGGCCCTGTTGTGTCCAGACTCATGACAATAAACATCAACCTGCTCCTGTAGGGCCCTGTGCTGCATCAGACTCTGACAATAACATCAACCTGTCCTGTAGAGGCCCTGTGCTGCATCCAGACTCATGAATAAACATCAACCTGTACTGTAGAGGCCCGTGCTGCATCCAGACTCATGACAATAAACATCAACCTGCTACCTGTAGAGGCCCTGTGCTGCATCCAGACTCATGAAAATAAACATCAACCTGCTACCTGTAGAGGCCCTGCTGCTGTCCAGACTCATGACAAAAACATTAATCTGCACCTGTAGAGGCCCTGTGCTGTCCAGCTCATGACAATAACCATCAACCTGCTACCTGTAGAGGCCCGTGCTGCATCCAGACTCATGACAATAAACATCAATCTGCTACCTGTAGGGCCCTGTGCTGGCATCCAGACTCATGACAATAAACACAACCTGTTACCTGTAGAGGCCCTGTGCTGCATCAGACTCATGACAATAAACATCAACCTGCTACCTGTAGAGGCCTGTGCTGCATCCAGACTCATGACAATAAACATAATACCTGCTACTGTAGAGGCCTGTGCTCAGATCCAGACATGACAATAACATCAACCTGCTATCTGTAGAGGCCCCGTGCTGCATCCAGACTCATGACAATAAACATCAAACCTGCTACCTGTAGAGGCCTGTGCTGCATCCAGACTCATGACAATAAACATCAACCCTGCTACCTGTAGAGGCCGTGCTGCATCCAGACTCATGACAATAAACATCAACCTGTTACCTGTAGAGGCCCTGTGCTGCATCAGACTCATGACAATAAACATCAACCTGTTACCTGTAGAGGCCCTGTGCTGCATCCAGACTCATGGACAATAACATCAACCTGCATACTTAGAGCCTCGTGCTCCATCCAGACTCATGACAATAAACATCAACCTGTTACCTGTAGAGGCCCTGTGCTGCATCCAGACTCATGACAATAAACATCAACCTGCTACCTGTAGAGGCCCTGTGCTGCATCCAGACTCATGACAATAAACATAACCTGTTACCTGTAGAGGCCCCGTGCTGCATCCAGACTCATGACAATAAACATCAACCTGTTACCTGTAGAGGCCCTGTGCTGCATCCAGACTCATGACAATAAACATCAACCTGCTACCTGTAGGGCCTGTGTGCATCCAGACTCATGACAATAAACATTAACCTGTTACGTAGAGGCCCGTGCTGCATCCAGACTCATGACAATAACATCAACCTGCTACCTGTAGAGGCCTTGTGCTGTCCAGACTCATGACAATAAACATCAACCTGCTCCTGTAGGGCCCTGTGCTGCATCCAGACTCATGACAATAAACATCAACCTGTTACCTGTAGAGGCCTGTGCTGCATCCAGACTCATGACAATAAACATCAACCGCTACCTTGTAGAGGCCCTGTGCTGCATCCAGACTCATGACAATAAACATCAACCTGCTACCTGTAGAGGCCCTGTGCTGCATCCAGACTCATGACAATAACATAACCTGTTACCTGTAGAGGCCCTGTGCTGCATCCAGACTCATGCAATAAACATCAACCTGCTACCTGTAGAGGCCCTTGCTGCATCCAGACTCATGACAATAAACATAACCTGTTACCTGTAGAGGCCCTGTGCTGCATCCAGACTCATGACAATAAACATCAACCTGCTACCTGTAGAGGCCCGTGCTGTCCAGACTCATGACAATAAACATCAACCTGCTACCTGTAGGGCCCTGTGCTGCATCCAGACTCATGACAATAAACATCAACCTGTTACCTGTAGAGGCCCTGTGCTGCATCCAGACTCATGACAATAAACATCAACCTGCTACCTGTAGAGGCCCGTGCTGCATCCAGACTCATGACAATAAAACATCAACCTGCTACCTGTAGAGGCCCGTGCTGCATCCAGACTCATGACAATAAACATAACCTGTTACCTGTAGAGGCCCTGTGCTGCATCCAGACTCATGACAATAAACATCAACCTGCTACCTGTAGAGGCCCTGTGCTGCATCCAGACTCATGACAATAAACATTAACTGCTACCTGTAGAGCCTGTGCTGCATCCAGACTCTGACAATAAACATTAATAACCTGTATGTAGAGGCCCTGTGCTGCATCCAGACTCTAGACAATAAACTAACCTGCTACCTGTAGAGGCCTGTGCTGCATCAGACTCATGACAATAAACATTAACCTGTACCTGTAGAGGCCTGTGCTGCATCCAGACTCATGACATAAACATCAACCTGTTACCTGTAGAGGCCTGTGCTGCATCCAGACTCATGACAATAAACATCAACTCTTGCTATAGTAGAGCCCTGTGCTGCATCCAGACTCATGACAATAAACATACCTGCTACTGTAGAGGCCGTGCTGTGCATCCAGACTCATGACAATAAACATAACCTGCTACCTGTAGAGGCCTGTGCTGCATCCAGACTCATGACAATAAACATCAACCTGTTACCTGTAGAGGCCCTGTGCTGCATCCAGACTCATGACAATAACATAACCTGTACCTGTAGAGGCCCTGTGCTGCATCCAGCTCATGACACATAAACATCAACCTGCTTACCTGTAGAGCGCCCGTGCTGCATCCAGACTCATGACAATAAACATTAAACCTGCTACCTGTAGAGGCCTGTGCTGCATCCAGACTCATGGACAATAAACATAACCTGTACCTGTAGAGGCCTGTGCTGCATCCAGACTCATGACAATAAACATAACCTGTTACCTGTAGAGGCCCTGTGCTGCATCCAGACTCATGACAATAAACATTCACTGCTACCTGTAGAGGCCCTGTGCTGCATCGCAGACTCATGACAATAAACATCAACCTGCTACCTGTAGAGGCCCTGTGCTGCATCCAGACTCATGACAATAAACATTAACCTGCTACCTGTAGAGGCGCTGTGCTGCATCCAGACTCATGACAATAAACATCAACCTGTACCTGTAGAGGCCTCTGTCTGCATCCAGACTCATGCAATAAAACATAACCTGTTACCTGTAGAGGCCCTGTGCTGCATTCCAGACTCATGACAATAAACATCAACTCTACTGTAGAGGCCTGTGCTGTACTAGACCATGACAATAAACATCAACCTGTTACCTGTAGAGGCCCTGTGCTGCATCCAGACTCATGCGAGCCTTTCTGTCCCAGGGCAGCTTCCTTTGGGAATCCAGCACCTCTCTCAGACTGCCCTTCTCACAAAACTCCATGACAATGAGGTAGTTTGGATTGGGTCCTGCGATACAACCACGGTAGAGAAGAGGATTATTAAATGCAACAAGGGCACATCATCACATTTTGATATCACATTTTGATTTGGTAAATGGCGCTGGAGGGGATGGCTGACGTTTTACAAGCTCCCAACCAACTGTGCTATTTTGTTAGTTTTTTTGCGTTATTTGTAACTTATTTGTGTACTTATTTTGCACATATACTGCCTTCTTGGGAACGGGCCCAAATCCCCGTCATTTATTTGTAGAAAAGAAGGAGAAAAAGGGGGCGGAGGTCGGGTTGCCTTCTGAGAACTCGTAGGCGAGTGAGAAAACTCCCACTGCCATCTGTTCTATTGTTCAACGTGCAATCATTGGAAAATAAAATGGATGACCTACTATCAAGATTATACTAGAAACGGGACATTAAAAACTGTAATAACCTATGTTTCACCGAGTCGTGGCTGAACGACGACATGGATAATATAGAGCTGTTGGGATTTTCCATGCACCGGCAGGTCAGAGAAGCTACGTTTGGTAAGAAGAGGGGTGGGGGTGTGTGTCTATTTGTCAATAACAGCTGGTGTGCGATGTCTAATATTAAAGAAGTCTCGAGGTATTGCTTGCCTGAGGTAGAGTACCTTATGATAAGCTGTAGACAACACTATCTACCAAGAGAGTTCTCATCTATATTATTCGTAGCCGTCTTATTTACCACCACAAACAGATGCTGGCACTAAGACCGCACTCAGACCACCTTTACTCCACACACAGAGATGCATACAAAGCTCTCCCCCGCCCTCCATTTGGCAAATCTGACCAAAATTCTATTCTCCTGATTCCTGCTTACAAGAAAAAACTAAAGCAGGAAGTACCAGTGACTCGCTCAATACGGAAGTGGTCAGATGACGCAGATGCTAYGCTACAGGACTGTTTTGCTAGCACAGACTGGCACAGACAGGAATATGTTCCTGAATTCATCCAATATGTTCCCGGGATTCATCCATGACATTGAGGAGTATACCATCTCAGTCCTTGGCTTCATAAATAAGTGCATTGATGACGTCGTCCCCACAGTGACCGTACGTACATATCCAAACTAGAAGCCATGGATTACAGGCAACATCCGCATCGAGCTAAAGGCTAGAGATGCTGCTTTCAAGGAGCGGAACACTAATCCGGACGCTTATAAGAAATCCTGCTATGCCCTCAGACGAACCATCAAACAAACAAAGCGTCATGGGCCGATCGTGGACTACAGGAAATTGTGGGCTGAACAGGTCCCCATTATCATCGACGGGGCTGTAGTGGAGCGGGTCGAGCGTTTCAAGTTCCTTGGTGTCCACATTACCAACTATCATGGTCCAAACACACCAAGACAGTCTTGAAGAGGGCACGACAACACCTTTTCCCCCTCAGGAGACTTGGCAAAGATTTGGCATGGGTCCCCAGATACTCAAAAAGTTATACAGCTGCACCATCGAGAGTGTCCTGACCGGTTGCATCACCGCCTGCTATGGTAACTGCTCGGCATTTGACCATAAAGCGCTTCAGAGGGTACTGTGTACGGCCCAGTACATCACTGGGGCCAAGCTTCCTGCTATCTAAGACCTATATACTAAGCAGTGTCAGAGGAAAGCCCAAAAAATTGTCAGACTCCAGTCACCCAAGTTATAGACTGTTTTCTCTGATAGCGCACGGCAAGCGGTACCGGAGCACCAAGTCTAGGACCAAAAGGCTCCTTAACAGCTTCTACCCCCAAGCCATAAGGCTGCTGAACAATTAATCAAATGSCCACCGGATTATTTACATTGACACCCACCCCCTCCATTTGTTTTTTACACTGCTGCTACTCGCTGTTTATTATCTATTCATAGTCACTTCACCCCTACCTACATGTACAAATTACCTCGACTAACCTGTACCCCATCGCATTGACTCGGTACCGGTACCCCCTGTATATAGTCATTTTATTGTTATTTTATTGTGTTACWATTTATTTTATTTTTTACTTTAGTTTATTTGGTAAATATTTTCTTAACTTCTTGACGCATGGATCCCTTTAGCGGGATCATTTTCGTAAACAACAGCTGAATTGCAGAGCGCCAAATTATTTTTGGTACCCCCTGTATATAGTCATTTTATTGTTATTTTATTGTGTTACTATTTATTTTATACTTTAGTTTATTTGGTAAATATTTTCTTAACTCTTTCTTGAACTGCACTGCTGGTTAGGGGCCTGTAAGTAAGCATTTCACGGTAAGGTCTACACATGTTGTATTCGGCACAGGTGACAAATAAAGTTTGATTTTTAATTTGATATCATGTCCTGATTACTTTGCTCATTATACAGTAACTGTACTTCGCTATGCACATTCTTGCACATATGCGGTTGCCAATTTTCCCTCTGCCACTGACTGACTGCATATGTAGTTCCACTCCATTGCACATCATGGACTGTACATTTGTTTATACATCCATACCATGCACAATTATTCATTTTTTTTGTTGCTGTTCATAGTGTACAGACGGTATGTGGATTCATGTAAATTCTTCATCTATATTCTGCTTGTTTATTCTGTTTACTGTGGCAGCACCATTTCACAAAATCAAATTCTGGGTGTACATGGTGAATAAATATGATTCTGATTGTATCCAGTCTCCTATTTGTTCAGCAACTACAGTATTTCACATACTGCAAAAAGAAGCTCACTCACCGCTCTCTTCCTGGACACAGATCCCAAACATTCGCAGGATGTTTGGTGACTCAAAGCGTTTCATAGTCTCCACTTCCTTTTTAAAGACGCTTCTCACCTGACTGTGTGGGACACACATAACCCATTAAATAAATAGATGTTCAGCACCGAAGCTGATGTTACAAGAACTCTCTGAGATGTCTTGTATGCTATGCTACATACCTCAGGCTTGTGCTACTTGAGTAGGTGTATCTTTTGATGGCCACTGTGAATTTGTTGTACTCTCCTTTGAATATCTCTGAATTGTAATTTTTAATGAAGGGCTCTTTGGGCAGGTTGTAGATCAGCTCCTCTGGCTTGATCTCTCTTATGTCTTGATCTAAAATTCTCGGCTTCTTTACTGTCAATGGGAAACACAAAACAAAGTCAATGAGATGGCAAGTCATACAGGGACTTAGGAACATAACAAATCAATAACACATAACTAAAGGTCCAACAGGAAAACACACCATCATGCAAAATACAGTGAGACCATGGAGTGCTTTCCTGGTGTAGGATGTAAACTATGCTGTGTTTTGTAGTTTGCATGAGTTTGTATGAGTGAAACTTGAGTGCTTGTAGTATCAAACAAAAATGGGGAAGGGTAAAACCACAAAGGAACAAAAACGCAAACAGACACACAGTCTCCTTTATCATCAGACGCTGGTCAAGGTCAACGAGAAATGAGAAACAATAGTTGCTCAGATTCCAAATTAAGTAGTACTGCTAGTAAACAAATAAAGATGAAACAATCTTAGTTTCATTCATTTGGACATTAATCTATAGAGGCTTACTTACAGGTTTCCAAAATGGCTTTGATGTCTTTTACATCTTCTTGGGTGGAGTCCACTTTCCCTAGCACTTCTTCCACTTTCTCATGTAGCACTGTGGGATAAATATGCACAATGTCACCTGCTTGAAATTGCCCCCAGTCAAGCCACACACACACACACTGCTACATATGGTGTAGTCGGCAGGATCAGTGACTGGCCATAAAACAGCCCAGACCTCCTGGCAGTGACCAAAGTACACATATATAGGGTGGCTACATGATTAAGACCTTGCACTAAAAAGTGCATGGTAGAAGCGTCTTACATTTCTGCAGCTCCAGATGATCGATCTCCCTGTCCGCCTTATCCTCTCTCCATCGCGTCTCCTCATTGAATCTCTGCTGTAGCTGCTCTCTGTGATCCACCTGCAGGGCTAGCGACAGCACCTGAGCTGAATCGTACAGGCGCATGGTCAAACTCTCAAACTCTTCTCCCTGCTTGTAGGCCTTCAAGACGCGGTTCATGTATTTGGCGCTAGCGTATTTCTCAACCATGTCCTGGGCATTTTCCAGGGTGAGTTTGAGCTCATGCAGGCTGTTCTCCACAGGGGCAGGGTCTTCCCCCAGCCCCTTTACCATACTCACCGTATCTGCCAAGGCTTTTACGCGCTGGGCCAAACGCTGACAGCGCTTTTTATTGGCTTTCACTTCAGCACATAAAGAATAGAGCTTCTTCGCTATGCCCAAGATGGGCTTTATGATGTCCATGGCTGGGGAGAGAGGAGAAGAGACAAAGGTTTAGAAATGCATTAGACAAGTTTCCCCCCCAAACATAGGTCTGAGAATGTCTCTAGCTACAGTATACATTTTTGGGGATTTTTTTA
Organism: Salvelinus sp. IW2-2015; assembly: GCF_002910315.2. Lineage (NCBI taxonomy): Eukaryota > Metazoa > Chordata > Actinopteri > Salmoniformes > Salmonidae > Salvelinus > Salvelinus sp. IW2-2015. The sequence continues at coordinate 56,308,099 of NC_036842.1, forward strand.
GGGGGTAGATCATCTTTAATATTGCAAATAGATTGTGGCTTCTATCAATGTAATTGTCTGCATCATTTCCAATATATATATATACATATATACTTTTTATAAATATATATTTTCCTTGAATATTTTCCCTTAACCCTACCTCCCCGCCCCAAATTGGAGTAAACTAATGGACAACAACACTTAGGCTTCTACATCCAGCTTATACATACTATATACATTTTACGGACACAGTACATTTGACATTAGTTATCTTTTGTTTGTTTTTAGTCCCATCTTTCAGCTACCATCAATCTCTGAACACTATCCAGTTATTTGCCATATATTTCTCAACTGAGCTGTGACGTTTCACAAAATGTGTGAACCTTTCTATTCTCATAGTTTCTACATATTGTAAATTAAAGATAAACATTTTTGCTAAGAGTATTATTATTTATTGATCAATTGACTATGACTTTTCAAAACATCCAGCAGTGCTATTTGCAGAGTTAGCGCCAGGTAAACAAATCTTCAGCCATTTCTGAACCTGCGACCAAAAACAAGCTACATATGGACAGTACCAAAACAAATGATCTAACGATTCTGTCTCTTCGCAGCAAAATCTGCAGAGCTGGGATTGTTGTATCCCCCATACAGTGCATTCAGAAAGTATTCAGACCCTGTGACTTTTTCCACATTTTGTTACGTTACAGCCTTATTCTAAAATGTATTAAATCGTTTTTCCCCCTTATCAATCTATACACAATACCCATAATGACAAAGCAAAAACAGGTTTTTAGAAATGTTTTTACATTTTATTAAAGTTAAAAAACAGAAATATCACATTTACATAAGTATTCAGACCCTTTACTCCGTACCTTTGGCAGCGAGTACAGCCTCAAGTCTTCTTGGGTATGATGCTACAAGCTTGACACACCTGTATTTGGGGAGTTTCTCCCATTCTTCTCTGCAGATCCTCTCAAGCTCTGTCAGGTTGGATGGGGAGCGTCGCTGCACAGCTATTTTCAGGTCTCTCCAGAGATGTTAGATCGGGTTCAAGTCCGGGCTCTGGCTGAGCCACTCAAGGACATTCAGAGACTTGTTGAGAGCCACTCCTGTGTTGTCTTGGCTGTATGCTTAAGGTAGTTGTCCTGTTGGAAGGTGAACCTTCACCCCAGTCTGAGGTTCTGAGCGCTCTGGAGAAGGTTTTCTTCAAGGATCTCTCTGTACTTTGCTCCGTTCATCTTTCCCTCGATCCTGACTAATCTCCCAGTACCTGCCGCTGAAAAATATCCCCACCTCCCTGACTAAGGCCCTTCTCCCCCGATTGCTCAGTTTGGCCGGGCGGCCAGCTCTAGGGAGAGTCTTGGTGGTTCCAAACTTTTTCCATCTAACTCTAGGAAGAGTCTTGGTGGTTCCAAACTGTTTCCATTTAAGAATGGAGGCCACTGTGTTCTTGTGGACCTTCAATGCTGCAGAAATGTTTTGATACCCTTCCCCAGGTCTGTGAATCGACACAGATCTCCCGAGTGGTGTAGCGGTCTAAGGCACTGCATCTCAGTGCTAGAGGCATCACAACAGACCCTGGTTCGATTCCAAGCTGTATCACAACCGGCCGTGATTGGGAGTCCCATAGGTCGGGGCACAATTGGCCCAGCGTCGTCCGGGGTTAGGGTTTTGTCGGGGGTAGGCCATCATTGTAAATCAGAATTAGTTCTTAACTGACTTGCCTAGTTAAATAAAGGTTAAAATATATCTGAGTTCCATGGACAATTCCTTCGACCTCATGGCTTGGTTATTGCTCCGACATGCACTGTCAATTGTGGGACCTTATATAGGCAGGTGTGTGTCTTTCCAAATCATGTTCAATCAAAAGTTTCTAAACCATACCAAACCATATTTCCTATAGTGTCACCATAATATTTCAATTGAAGAAGTGTTTTGTTCATAATCATTAGGATATTTTAGCGATCCACAGTACGTCCTAAATTCCCACCAGGCTTCAGATGTGAGCTAAACTGTGCAATTGCACTTTTAAGATGCATTTTAAAGTTATAAATTAGAAGGTTAACTTATCATTTCCAAACATTTAGGTCAGTTGTATGCATCTGATTTTCAATCTATTAACATCAAGAATTGCATTAAATAGGCTTACTGATGCATTTGGCAATTTTCAATTCATACACACAAAACATAAACAAAAGCATTTACTGTGAAACTTGATAGGTTACATGTTTTTTTACTTATTTTTTATTTAACCTTTATTTAACATGTAGGCTATTCATATTTTTTTAATGTAGGCTATTCATATATAGCTTATGCGCATCACTTAGTTCAATGTATCGAATCAGTTATTGTTTTCTTGCCCAAACCGCGAGCATCACCTGTCAAACTCAGACAATTCTCTCAAAACAGAGGGATGTCGATTCGCACGGGTCTATTATCAGAATACATTGGAGTTCGCCAATACAACAGTAGGTTATTCTGGCTGGAATTGTTACTCTCCTGACATGTACAAATTACTGACATGGCAGTTTCAGACCGGACTAAAATTACAGATGTGATGTTTTGTGCTCCTGCACATAATTACATTATCCGACCTCCCACAGTTAAACAAATCCTGTCCAAATAGGGCACAATAGGCAGGACCGATCATAGGCGAGACGAAAAAATTACGCCCACCACAAAAATAGTATAGTACTAGTAAGCAAAATGACATTGAAAATACTTCTAAAATATGTATTTTCCAGACGATGAAGTTAGGTTAATTTTAGGTTCTGAATGAAAGGTGAAAATGTATTTTATGTATGGTTAAAATACATTGGCATCGTTTTCCGGACGTTGAAAAATGCGTATTTTACGGATGTTGAAATCAGGTTCATTTTCCGTTCTGAATGAAAGTTGAAAATACTTATTTTTCTGATGTTGAAAATAGGTATTTTACAGACGTTGACACTTTTGGGGAATGTTGGGGGAGATACTTTAAGGGGTCCTAAATATCAAAATCAAATAGTTAAGTGATCCTTGGTATGACCATCGTAAAACAATTCCAGATGTTAGCTTTAAACACAACCTCTGTTAATGATAGTAAAGACACAACATTTATGACGCCCTGTGCGAGGAATCTAAAATAGGATGAGGCATTTATTTTGAATTAAGTATACAGTTTAAGTCGGACGTTTACATTAACTTAGGTTGGAGTAATTAAAACTCGTTTTTCAACCACTCCACAAATTTCTTGTTAACAAACCATAGTTTTGGCAAGTCAGTTAGGACATCTACTTTGTACATGACACAAGTAATTTTTCAAACAATTGTTAACAGACAGATTATTTCACTTATAATTCACTGTATCACAATTCCAGTGGGTCAGAAGTTTACATACACTAAGTTGACTGTGCATTTAAACAGCTTGGAAATTCCAGAAAATTATGTCATGGCTTTAGAAGCATCTGTTAGGCTAATTTACATCATTTTAGTCAATTGGAGGTGTACCTGTGGATGTATTTCAAGGCCTACCTTCAAACTCAGTGCCTCTTTGCTTGACATCAAGGGAAAATCAACAGGAATCAGCCAAGACCTCAGAAATAAAATTGTAGACCTCCACAAGTCTAGTTCATCCTTGGGAGCAATTTCCAAATGCCTGAAGGTACCACGTTCATCTGTACAAACAGTAGTACGCAAGTGTAAACACCATGGGACCACGCAGCTGCCATTCCCCTCAGGAAGGAGACGCGTTCTGTCTCCTAGAGATGAACGTACTTTGGGGCGAGAAGTGCAAATCAATCCCAGAACAACAGCAAAGTTACAAAAGTATCTATGTCCACAGTAAAACGAGTCCTATATTGATGTAACGGATGTGAAATGGCTAGCTAGTTAGCGGGTACGCGCTAGTAGCATTTCAATCAGTTACGTCACTTGCTCTGAAACCAATATGTAGGTGTTGCCCCTTGCTCTGCAAGGGCCGCGGCTTTTGTGGGAGCGATGGTAACGACGCTGTGGGTGACAGTTGTCGATGTGTGCAAGAGGGTCCCTGGTTCGCGCCCGTGTCGGGCGAGGGGACGGTTTAAAAGTTATACTGTAACATTGATGCTGTTGACCGGATCACTGGTTGCTGGGGAAAAGGAGGAAGTTGAAAGGGGTGTGAGTGTAACGGATGTGAAATGGCTAGCTAGTTAGCGGGTACGCGCTAGTAGCATTTCAATCAGTTACGTCACTTGCTCTGAAACAATATGTAGTGTTGCCCTTGCTCTGCAAGGGCCGCGGCTTTTGTGGAGCGATGGGTAATCGACGCTATGTCGTGGGGTGCCAGTTGTTTGATGTTGTGCAGAGGGTCCCTTTGTTCGGCGCCGTGTTGGGGGCGTAGGGGACGGTCTAAAGTTATACTGTTACATTGATGCTGTTGTGACCCGGATACTGGGTTGCTAGCGGAAAAGTAGTAGGTTGAAAGGGGGGTGAGTGTAACGGAATGTGGAATTGGCTAGGGCTAGGTGGTAGTCGGGTACAGCGCTACAGTAGTCGTTTCAAGTGCAAGTTACGTCACTTGGTCTGTGCTAGAGGGACTTAAGAGGGTTTCCCTTGCTGCTAGCATGGGCCAGTGAGTATACTACTCATTGTGGAGCGAATGGTAGGGAGTATGACGATGCTGTTGTGGGCCGCGGTACGTTTGTGTGATTGTGTGCAGAAAAGGGCCTGGTGCGGCCCAGGTTTGCGGCGGGGCGAGGGACGGTTTAAAAGTTTAACTGTTACATTGACATAACCTGAAAGGCCGCTCAGCAAGGAAGAAGCCACTGCTCCAAAACCGCCATAAAAAGCCAGACTACGGTTTTGCAACTGCACATGGGGACAAAGATCGTATTTTGGAGAAATGTCCTCTGTCTGATGAAACAAAATTAGAACTGTTTGGCCATAGGTGACCATCATTTATTTTTGAGGGAAAAGGGCGGAGGGTCGCACTAAGGCCAAAGAAACACCATCCCAACCGTGAAGCACGGGGGTGGCAGCATCATGTTGTGGAGGTGCTTTGCTGCAAGAGGGACTGGTGCACTTCACAAAATAGATGGCATCATGAGGGAGGAAAATTATGTGGATATATTGAAGCAACATCTCAAGACATCAGTCAGGAAGTTAAATCTGAAATAAATTATTCTCTCTACTATTATTCTGACATTTCACATTCTTAAAATAAAGTGGTGATCCTAACTGACCTAAGACAGGAAATTGTTACTAGAATTAAATGACAGGAATTGTGAAAAACTGAGTTTAAATGTATTTGGCTAAGGTGTATGTAAACTTCTGACTGTATATATACTGTATATATATACAACTGTAAACATATATATAGCTACTGCTCCACTAAAGAAATCTCGGTTGTCCAACAGTCTATGACTAAACAGTCGCCCAATCGACTAAATGGGGTCAGCCCTAAAATCTACAGCGTTACATGGACTTGCTCCTATCTATCTCTCCGATTTGGTCCTGCTGTACATACCTACACATACACTGCGGTCACAAGACCCAGGCCTCCGTCCATAGAATTTCGAAGCAAACAGCGGGAGGCAGGGCTTTCTCCTATAGAGCTCCATTTTAATGGAATGGTCTGCATATCCATGTGAAAGATGCAGACTCTGTCTCGATTTTTAAGTCTTTACTGAAGACTCATATTTTCAGTAGGTCCTATAATTGAGTGTAGTCTGGCCCAGCGGTGCGAAGGTGAACGGCAAGGCACTGGAATGACGAACCGCCCTTGCTGTCTCTGCCTGGCTGGCTCCCCTCTCTCCACTGGGATTCTCTGCCTCTGACTATTACGGGGGCTGAGGCACACTGGCTTACTTGTGCTCTTCCATGCGGTCCCTAGGAGGGGTGTGTCGTGTTGTGCTAGACTTTTTTTGCGCTATACTCAACTTGAGTTGGTTGAGTCACTGATGTGATCTTCCTGTTCTGTCTTGCACCCCCCCAGGCTCATGCGGTGGAGGAGATCTTCGTGGGCTATACTCAGTCTTGTCACAGGGTAGAAAGTTGGTGGTCTGTTGATATCTCTCTAGTGGTGTGGGGGCTGTGCTTTGGCACAGTGGGTGGGGTTATATCCTGTCTGGTTGGCCATGTCCGTGGTATCGTCAGATCGTGCCACAGTGTCCCCCGACCCCTCCTGTCTCAGCCTCCAGTATTTATGCTGCTCTAGTCTATGTACCAGGGGGTTAGGGTTTTATCTGGTATAATTCTCCTGTCTTATCTGGTGTCCTGTGTGAATTTAACTATGCTCCCTCTAATTCCCTCTCCCTCCCCTCCTGGAGGACCTGAGCCCTAGGACCATACCTCAGGACGACCTGGCCTGATCACTCCTGACCGTCCCCAGTTCACCGGTCGTGCTGCTGACCTGTTGCACCCTCTACAACCGCTGGGATTATTAATCTGGCCTTAATGGCCATGTACTCTTATAATCTACACCCGGCACAGCCAGAAGAGGACTGGCTACCCCTCAGAGCCTGGTTCCTCTCTAGGTTTCTTCCTAGGGAGTTTTTCCTAGCCACCGTGCTTCTACATCTGCATTGCTTGCTGTTTGGGGTTTTAGGCTGGGTTTCTGTATAAGAACATTGTGGCATCTGCTGATGTAAAAAGGGATTTATAAATACATTTGATTGAGTTATGCCACATTAAAGAACCTTTATAAAGGATGACATATGGTTATAGATGATTTTTAACACATTTATGTAGCGTTTACGAAGGCTTTATAAGCTGTACGTCATTTAATGCGGGACCCTATATAAGATACTGTAAATCTTCACATTTAAATGTATGCTGATATAGACCCACTCATATCAATGGTAATTGCATACCACTTGCAGAAACAAGTTTGATGACCTTCATACTCTATGGTACGATACCTTTTTTAGAGATGTATTTTATCCGCTACATCCACCTTCACATGGGTGAGATTGAGAATCTGTGTCAACTTGGTGACTGCTGTAGTAAACTGTTAACTAATGTAGTAATGGTGAAAGGTAAGTCCATACAGAATGCCGTCATTGTAAATAATACTTTGTTCAACTGACTCGCCTAGAATTTGTTCAACTGACTTGCCTAGTTAAATAAATGTTAAATAAAATCAAATATAAAGGTCCTTGGGAGGTCAGTCTCAGTAATACATTGGTGTTGAGTATCTCATACTGTAACACCATTACSAGATGTGCAGAGTTACTCAACCAGTACAGTACACCTGAAATACTCTATTATCTCGTATACACATGAACACTTTACTTGTGCAAATACTTACGAGACCTTCAAATTGGTGGGTGGGGGGGGGCTAGATACAAAGTGCTTTAATTTCTAAACGGTAAAACAGATATGAAACATTTGATCTCTAATCCAAAATGCTGAAGTATAGAGCCAAATTAAAAGTTTTAGCTTAAAAGTTTTAGCTTCACTGTCCAGATAAATACGGAGGGGGGCGTGTATACAAATATTTTWAATAATTCACAGAATTTTGGTAAGAATGTGCCCAAAAAGTTGTCAGAATCACTGATTTCTGAAGATGACATGATCAATAATTGCTATATTTMATCTTCAAACATGTAAAATGGATATGTAGATGTTAGTATTTGTGGATATAAGATGATTAAAATTATATACAGTACAAAGTTATCTTATAACCTATACAACTTTATCCCATTATCCTATTCAAATTTCATAAAACAGGATTAAAAACTTGCAGCATTCCATAGGAATACCAATACATTTGAACCTAATATCTTGATGATGAGAGCAGCAAACCATGACACATAGCTATTCTAAATTAAGATGTATTCTTACTATGGGGCCATAGCAGATTGGTCTGTTACTAGAATGCCAAAAATATAGATKAATATAAGAGGTCTCAACAGGTGTCACACCCTGATCTGTTTCACCTGTGTTTGTCTCCACCCACCTCCAGGTGTCGCCCATCTTCCCCATTATCCCCTGTGTATTTATACCTGTGTTCTCTGTTTGTCTGTTACCAGTTCGTTTTGTTTTGTGAAACTTACCAGCGTTTGTTCCGCTGCTCCTGTCTGTTCTTGCTCCTGTTTTCTAGTCCTTCCCGGTTTTGACCGTTTTGCCTGCCCTGACCCTGAGACTGCCTGCCATTCTGGACCTTTTACACCCTCTCTGGATTACTGACCTCTGCCTGTCTTTGACCTGTCGTTTGCCTGCCCCTGTACTAGAAATAAACTTGTTTCTTTGACACTGTCTGCATCTGGGTCATACCTAAAACCTGATAACAGGTCCAACATTGGATTTGAGAACATTGTAATGGAATGTACGGGGCAGGTTTATAGTCCTCAAAATTAAAACAGTTAATAGGATAACATTTTATATCATTTTAATCAGCGCACATTCATTACTATTTACATGTATAAATACATTTTAAATGATTGAAGATTAAATATAGCAAAAAAGGATCAAAGCATACTCAGAAAACACAGATTTTGACAGCTTTGATTCTGACAGGACACATTCTTACCACATTTCTGTGAATGATTTAACATCTTTATATCTGGTACACTGGACTCATTTGGTTGTGTATTCTACATCACTATGTACATTTTAAGATATTACTGGGCATACTACAATAATATTTCATGCTGGTATGGTCAGATGAGAACAGAGTTGTTCGGCAGCCATATTGGAAAAAGGCTTCTGTGGGGTTAATGCGTGGATCCTGCTTTGGTCCTATATCTAAAMATATCTCTAAAACCYTGTTCTAGCTGTGTGTGTGAAAAGTTATGATTAACGGGTGAGTAATAACTTGTTGTATACTGACATCGTTTGTCATAGGGTAAAATCCCTATGGGGAAAAATGTATGGGATAGAGGGATGAGTGGTAACACAGAGAAAGCAACTGTGGAAGAGGAACATTTAATTTGGTATCTTAAATGGCCTGAAGAAGGGACCGATCATCCTTTTCCTCTTAATTTCTGTAAGATTGCTCTGTTCTCTGCTATGCTCTCAATCGTGTGTCCTTGGCATGATTTGTCTGTTGCCTATGGGACTGCTAACTAGGGATAAGCAGAAGTTCCTGACTCATACGAATGGCATGTGAAACACCCCACCCATACTGGGTCTGTATAAAATGTATGTGAGAACTAAGAGCGAGTTGAATTGGTTTTCCCGTGCATATTGAGACTGGAATGTCTTACAAGTGTTTTTTCCACCACACTACCATATTGCTGCAATGCTATAACGCATTTCCCAAAATCACTATGAGACATCGTCACCCCAACTGAGCCCGATGGCCCAAATTTGGAGGCCTTGCTCATGGATATATGAGGAATGATTTGAACAAAATGCATTGCTCTCAACAGCAGGAAGCAGGCTTTAGGATACCCATACATGTTCGCCATTAAGTATACAGTTAATTTGAACTTTTAAGTACAGTTAGTATAACAGTTCAGCTACAGAAAAGATCACATGCAACACAAGCAGTTACTGTTCTCTGTTCAACCTAAAATCTATTGTAAGTTTGAAATTAAACATACCTTGAGAGACTGTTGTTGTTGGTGCAGAGACTTCAATGAYCTTTGAAACTAAAAGGAGACCACACCCTTTATGTTCACTGACACTGGTTTGTCTTGAGCTCCTCCTACAACACCACTACAACTTACAATAGGCTACAGCTGTGCACTTCCTCGGTTTATTTCAGTTCAGGTCTGCTTATCTAATTTCTTTCTTAATTAACAATAGTGATTGCCTGCTAAAATATGGTATAGCATGCCATGTACCTACTTGCTTAAACAAGGGACCCCAAATGACCAAATGTGTAAATAAATATATTTTGTCCAATCAATCAAAAGTTATGAAATATGTCAAAAATGGCACTGAGCGTGCATTGGGAAGGTGACAGTGGTGTAAAGTACTTACAGTGGCTTGCGAAAGTATTCACCCCCCTTGGCATTTTTCCTATTTTGTTGCATTGCAAYCTAGAATTAAAATGAATTTTTGGGAAGTTTGTATCATTTGATTTACACAATATGCCTACCACTTTGAAGATGCAAAATATTTTTTMTTGTGAAACAAACAAGAAATAAGACAAAAAAAGAATAATAAGATGCTCTCAGTGGTGCAGCTGTATAACTTTGAGGATTTGAGGAACCATGCCAAATCTTTTGAACCTTCTGATTGGGAAGCGGCGCTGTAGTCCACAATCAGGTCACTGACCACCTCCCTCTACATTGTCTCATCGTCATGGGTGATCAGGCCTGCCGTTCTGTACCTCTTGACACTGCCCTGGATTACTGACTCCTGCCTGCCCTGAACCTGAACCTGCCTGCCGTTCTGTACCTTACAGACTCTGCCCCTGGATTTACTGACTCTGCCTGCCTGAACCTGAACTGCCTGCCGTTCTGTACCTTACAGACTCTGCCCGGATTACTGACCCTGCCTGCCTGAACCTGAGCTCTGCTGCCGTTCGGTACCTTACGACTCTGCCCTGGATTACTGACCCTCCTGCCCTGAACCTGAGCCTGCCTGCCGTTCTGTACCTTACGGACTCTGCCCTGGATTACTGACCCCTGCCTGCCCTGAACCTGAGCCTGCCGCCTGTCTGTACCTTACGGACTCTGCCCTGGATTACTGACCCCTGCCTGCCCTGAACCCTAGCCTGCCTGCCGTTCTTGTACCTTACGGACTCTGCCTCTGGATTTACTGACCCTGCCTGCCTCTGAACCTGAGCCTGCCTGCCGTTCTGTACCTTACGGACTCTGCTGGATTACTGACCCCTGCCTGCCCTGAACCTGAGCCTGCTGCCCCTCTGTACTTACAGACCTGCCCTGGATTACTGACCCCTGCCTGCCTGAACCTGAGCCTGCCTGCCGTCTGTACCTTACAGACTCTGCCCTGGATTACTGACCCCTGCCTGCCCTGAACCTGAGCCTGCCTGCCGTTCTGTACCTTCGCCTGCCTCTGGATTACTGACCCCTGCCTGCCTGAACCTGATGCTGCTGCCACTCTGTACCTTACAGACTCTGCCCTGGATTACTGACCTGCCTGCCCTGAACCTGAGCCTGCCTGCCATCTCTGTACTTACAGACTCTGCCCTGGATTACTGAGCACCTGCCTGCCTGACCTGAGCCTGCCTGCCGTTCTGTACCTTACAGACTCTGCCCTGGATTACTGACCCCTGCCTGCCCTGAACCTGAGCCTGCCTGCCGTTTGTACCTTACAGACTCTGCCCTGAACCTGAGCCTGCCTGACGTTCTGTACCTCTTGACACTGCCCTGGATTACTGACCCCTGCCCTGAACCTGAGCCTGCCTGCCGTTCTGTACCTTACGTACTCTGCCCTGGATTACTGACCTCTGCTGCCCTTGACTGTCGTTTGCCTGCCCGTTTTAGTAAATAAACATTTGTTATTTCAAACTGTCTGCATCGGGGTCTTATCCTGAGGTCTGATTTATATATTACAGTGGGGAGAACAAGTATTTGATTACACTGACAATTTTGCAGGTTTTCTACTTACAAAGCATGTAGAGGTCTGTAATTTTTATCATAGGTACACTTCAACTGTGAGAGACGGAATCTAAAACAAAATCCAGAAAATCAATTGTATGATTTTTAAGTAATTAATTTGCATTATATTGACATAATGTATTTGATACATCAGAAAAGCAGAACTGAATATTTGTTACAGAAACCTTAGTTTGCAATTCAGAGATCATACGTTTCCTGTAGTTCTTGACCAGGTTTGCACACACTGCAGCAGGGATTTGGCCACTCCTCCATACAGACCTTCTCCAGATCCTTCAGTGTTCGGGCTGTCGCTGGGCAATACGGACTTTCGGCTCCCTCCAAAGATTTTCTATTGGGTTCAGTCTGGAGACTGGCTAGGCCACTCCAGGCCCTTGAGATGCTTCTTACGGAGCCTCCTTAGTTGCCCTGGCTGTGTGTTTCGGGTCGTGTCATGCTGGAAGACCAGCCACGACCCATCTTCAATGCTCTTACTGAGGGAAGGAGGTTGGGTTGTCAAGATCTCGCGATACATGGCCATCCATCTCCCCTCATAACGGTGCAGTCGTCCTGTCCCCTTTCAGAAAAGCATCCCAAAGAATGATGTTCCACCTCACATGCTTCACGGTTGGGATGTGTTCTTGGGGTTGTACTCATCCTTCTATTCCTCCAAACACGGCGAGTGGAGTTTAGAGCAAAAAGCTCTATTTTTGTCTCATCGACCACATGACCTTCTCCATTCCCCTCCTTGGATCATCCAGATGGTCATTGGCAAACTTCAACGGCCTGGACATGCGCTGGCTTGAGCAGGGGCCTTGCGTGCGCTGCAGGATTTTAATCCACTACGGCGTAGTGTGTTACTAATGGTTTTTCTTTGAGACTGTGGTCCCAGCTCTCTTCAGGTCATTGACCAGGTCCTGCCGTGTAGTTCTGGGCTGATCCCTCACATTCCTCATGATCTTTGATGCCCACGAGGTGAGATCTTGCATGGAGCCCCAGACCGAGGGTGATTGACCGTCATCTTGAACTCTTTCATTTTCTAATAATTGTGCCAACAGTTGTTGCCTTCTCACCAAGCTGCTTGGCTATTGTCCTGTAGCCATCCCAGCCTTGTACAGGTCTACAATTATCCCTGATGTCTCTACACAGCTTCTGGTCTTGGCCATTGTGGAGAGGTTGGAGTCTGTTTGATTGAGTGTGTGGACAGGTGTCTTTTATACAGGTAACGAGTTCAAACAGGTGCAGTTAATACAGGTAATGAGTGGAGAACAGGAGGGCTTCTTAAAGAAAAACTAACAGGTCTGTGAGAGCCGGAATTCTTACTGGTTGGTAGGTGATCAAATACTTTGTCATGCAATAAAATGCTAATTAATTACTTAAAAATCATACAATGTGATTTTCTGGATTTTTGTTTTAGATTCCGTCTCTCACAGTTGAAGTGTACCTATGATAAAAATGACAGACCTCTACATGCTTTGTAAGTAGGAAAACCTGCAAAATCGGCAGTGTATCAATTACTTGTTCTCCCCACTGTATATATCACATACATTTGAAGTCGGAGGTTTACATACACCTTAGCAAAATACATTTAAACTCAGTTATTCACAATTCCTGACATTTAATCCTCGTAAGAATTCCATCTTAGGTCAGTTAGGATCACCACTTTATTTTTAAGAATGTGAAATTTCAGAATAATAACAGAGATAATGATTTATTTCAGCTTTTATTTCTTTCATCACATTCTCAGTGGGTCAGAAGTTTACATACACTCAATTAGTATTTGGTAGCATTGCTTGAAATTGTTTAACTTGGGTCAAACTTTTCGGGTAGCTTCCACAAGCTTCCCACAATAAGATGGGTAATTTTGGCCCGCTCCTGACCGAGCTGGTGTAACTGATCAGGTTTGTAGGCCTCCTCGCTCGCACACGCATTTTCAGTTCAGATCACAAATTTTCTATAGGATTGAGGTCAGGGCTTTGTGATGGCCAATCCAATACCTTGACTTTGTTGTTCTTAAGCCATTTTGCCAAACTTTGGAAGTATGCTTGGGGTCATTGTCCATTTGGAAAGGACCCGCATTTTGACCATGTTACACAGTCCGACGGTATGTCTTGAGATGTTGCTTCAATATAACCACATAATTTTCCGCCCTCATGATGACATCTATTTTGTGAAGTGCACCAGTCCCTCCTGCAGCAAAGCACCCCCACAACATGATGCTGCCACCCCCGTGCTTCACAGTTGGGATGGTGTTCTTCGGCTTGCAAGCATCCCCCTTTTTCCTCCAAACATAACAATGGTCATCATGGCCAAACAGTTCAACTTTTGTTTATCAGACCAGAGGACATTTCTCCAAAAAGTATGATCTTTGTCCCCATGTGCAGTTGCAAACCGTAGTCTGGCTTTTTATGGCGGTTTTGGAGCAGTGGCTTCTTCCTTGCTGAGCGGCCTTTCAGGTTATGTCGATATAGGACTTGTTTTTCTGTGGATATAGATACTTTTGTACCTGTTTCCTCCAGCATCTTCACAAGGTCCTTTGCTGTTGTTCTGGAATTGATTTGCACTTTTCGCACCAAAGTACTCTCCAGGAGACAGAACTCTTTCCTGAGCGGTATGACGGCTGCGTGGTCCCATGGTGTTTATACTTGCGTACTATTGTTTGTACAGATAGGAAGGTGGTACCTTCAGGCGTTTGGAAATTGCTCCCAAGGATCAACCAGACTTGTGGAGGTCTACAATTTTTTTATGAGGTCTTGGCTGATTTCTTTTGAGTATCCCATGATGTCAAGCAAAGAGGCACTGAGTTTGAAGGTAGGCCTTGAAATACATCCACAGATACACCTCCAATTGACTCGAATGATGTCAATTAGCCTATCAGAAGCTTCTAAAGCAATGACATTTTCTGGAATTTCTAAGCTGTTTAAAGGCACAATCAACTTAGTGTATGTAAACTTCTGACCCACTGGAATTGTGATACAGTGAATTATAAGTGAAATAATCTGTCTGTAAACAATTGTTGGAAAAATATATCCTAACCGACTTGCCAAAACTATAGTTTCTTAACAAGAAATTTGTGGAGTGATTGAAAAACGAGTTAATGACTCCAACCTAAGTGTATGTAAACTTCTGACTTCAACTGTATATATATATATATATATACATATATATATATTTCTTGATTTTTTTTGTATTTTTTGACTGTGATTTCTTTATTTGTATTTTTTGACTGTGTTTTTAGCTATTTATGAATGTGTTATTAATGCGTTTTTGTGGGCTTTAGTAGTAAAGGCCAAAATCAATATCTTATCAAATCATTTTTTATATGTTTTTTTATACCTAAAGGGTTCTTAAAATTCCAAATCAAATAGCTAAATTATCCATAGTATGACCCCCTTAAAATAATTACATATGTCAGCTTAGCACCCTCCCTGTTACAGTGTATACATAAACCGGAGCACACGACTTGACAAGTCGTTTACAGTTGACCAATCACCCCAAATGCAAGCCTACTGCCTAGCCTAACCGTAGTGCGAAAGCTAAACAGTGTTGCCAGATTTGGAGAAACCATTTTAGGGGTGGGTCATTTCATTTGTGGGGGATTTCAAGTCCCTGGGGGGGTAGAAGAGGGGAAAGGTATTGTGGGGGGGATATGATGCAGGAAATATTACTATGATGTGGGATTTATCAATAAAAAATGTACTTTCTGAACTGGCACCCCGGAGTAACAATAGTTACAATCTAAGTCAGTCAAGTGAACCATCCGTTCACCTTGTTTTGTTATAACACCTTTGGTCTGACAGACGTTTACGTGACAACATGAATGCATTGTATGATGTGAACAAACATGGCGCCACACATAGCTGGCATTTAGCTTAGCATTAGCTCATTATAATCAGTACAACCTTTCAAAAAGTATTTCACACACATCATATGTGTCCATTACAAACTATGCAAAAATCTGAATGTATGATTTGTCCCCCGTACTTGAAAACATGAATAAAATAAAACAGTATATACATTATCCTCTGTACATATTGTAGATAGGGGTGGTTACAGTAAAAACGACACCATGATATACAGAAACTAATGATGACATAATAAGGCACTTACTTTGATAGGAATGCACACATGTCCAAAGTTATTATTAGTAAGAAAAACAATAACGAAGGCAATGCGGGCGCTAGCCGGAAAATGTGCCAGTGCGGAAAAGTTTGTGTAAGTTCTGTTCTGACTGGAGATGTGCAAATGCCTGCATACTGGATCTGGGAAAACACTGGTGAAGTGTTTGGGTTCTCGCTGAAGAGAGAATTTTTTTTCCGCAAAAGTGAAATGGACAACTTTTATGTGAATTCAAGTGGAAGCAGAACACTTCAATTCAAACTGTTAGAAAATAAAACTTGTCAATTTAAAAAAAAAATCTAACAAGTTGAAACATAACTATCTATAGGCTAACAGGCAGCGTGCCTTGGTTGGAGGGCAGCGCGGGTAAACTGTCCTGTTGAGTAACAATCACAACTCACGCTGGGGCGACCGTTAGAGATATTTGGAACTCACATGTGAAAGGTTAAAAACCTTACTCACGTCAGCCTCGGAGGGCAAGATCACCCAGTCCCATGGGGCAACGGTTGCCGTTGTGCACGGCTCGGTATTGTTTTTGTCAAAGCATACATAAAAAGCATTGAGTTCATCTGGTAGAGGGGCATCGTTGGGCAGATCACGACTGGATCTTCCTTTATAATCCATAATGGACTGTCACTTGCGTCGCAGACCGTGTAATAAGATTCCACTTTGTTCCTAGATTGTCCTTTTCCTTGTTTGATGGCTCTGCAGAGGTCGTAGCGGAACTCCTTGTACTTGTTTGTGTCCTCAGCCATATCCTCGGGGTTGGCGGCGAAAGTCCTGTTTGCGGTAGACCTGCAATTTAGCTTAGCGCCAACCTCAGTGTTAATCCAGGGCTTTTGATTGGGGAAGCAGCAAACCTGCACTGTGGGGACAATGTCGCCGATGCATTTCCTAATGAAGCCGGTGACGGAGGTGGTTAGCTCATCAATGCTATCGGCGGAGTCCTGGAACATATTCCAGTCAGTGCTAGAAAAGCAGTCTTGTAGCATAGCCTCTGATACGGAGGACCATTTCTCAACGGAGCCCGTCACGGCTACTTCCTGTTTGAGCTTCTGCTTTTAGACAGGAAGCAGGAGAATAGATATAGACATGATCTGATTTGCAGAAGCGGGACGAGGGACAGCCTTGTATGCTTGCTTGTGGGTAGAGTAAGAGGGGCTTAGGACTTTATCGCCCCTAGTGGTGAAGGAGACGTGTTGATGGAAATTGGGCATTACGTGTCTTAATGACGTGGAATTGAAATCACTGGCAACAAGGAAAGCTGCCTCCGGGTGCATGGTTTCCTGCTTGTTTATAGCCTCGTACAGTTAAGTGCCAGCAGTCACGATAACAGATGAAAACTCTCTCAGGAGGTAGAAGGGTCGACATTTGACCATCAGGTATTTCAAAATGGGTGAACAATGGGTCAAGACTTCCACTGCGCTACAGTCAGCACTCCATTTTCTGTTGATGAAGATACATACCCCTTCCCCTCTTGATTTCCAGTCATACAGTACAGTGCCATCATCCTCTAATAACAACTAATAACCCAATAGTCTCAACCCACCTCCTCTCTCCAGCAAGCTATCTTGAGTAACCCTGGAGTATCACAGGGCAAGAGAGTATTAAGATCTGGTGTGTGGCTCGGAGACTCAGCTAGTATTGCGTTGCCACACCTCCAAATTCACATTGTTATAACAGAAGCCTGGTTCGCAATGAGGCTAAGCCTCCGATATAGATATGGGTGGCAGGTAACCTAGCAATTATAATGTTGGGCAAGTAACCAAAAGGTTGCTAGTTCAAATCCTTGAGCTGACAAGGTGAAACATCTGCTGATGTGCCCTTGAGCAAGGCACTTAACCCTAATTGCTCCAGGGTTGCAGTTGAATGGCATACCCTGGCCGTAACTCCTCTCCGAGTGTGTCTCAGCGAGAATGGGATACAGTGCCTTCAGAAAGTATTCACACCTTTTCCACAATTTGTTGTGTTACAGCCTGAATTTAAAATGGATTAGACTGAGATTTTTGTCGTCACTGGCCTACACACAATACCCCATGATGTCAAAGTGGAATTATGTTTTTCAAAAATGAAAAAGGTGAAGTGTCAAGTCAATAAATATTCAACTCCTTTCTTATAGCAAGTCTAAATAAGTTAAGGAGTAAAGATCTATTTAACAAGTCTCATAATGGAGCACGTGATGCCGCGGAGCTGAGCAGACGTTGACAAACCGAGCTCTTCAAAGTTATTCTATTATTACCTAAATAACAACGTTGAAACAATATTCTAACATCGGCTGATAAATTGTCAAGTACTTACCTTCCCAAAGAGCCATGGACCTCCGACTGAGAGGCAAGAAGGACGACCAAAACGTTGTTGATTCCCAAGATAACGATAACGCTACAGCTAGCAAGATTAGCATTAGCCTCTTGCGAGCCTGCCGACATGCTGGCTACTCTCCTCCGGGAAATTCAGGATGGTAACAAAGGTCTTTCTATGAAAATTGATAAGAAATCGTCTGAACTCCATTCTTCCATTGACGACCTGAAATCCGCCATGAATGATCTCCTTTTGAGAACGACTGAGGCAGAGTTGCGCATTAGCACAGTTGAAGATACCATCGCTCGACATGACCAGGTCTTGATACAACTGCAAAAGGACAATGCCTACCTCAAAAACAAGGTAGATCAGATGGAGAACCAGAGCAGACGTAGTAATATCCGTGTGGTGGGATTGAAAGAGGACAGCGAGGGCCGTGACCCGGTCCGTTTCTTCACTCAATGGATCCCGGATGTCCTAGGCATAATCAACTTCACCAAGCCACTGGAAATCGAACGCGCCCACAGAACATCAGCGCCGAAACTCCGGCAAGAATGAGCCCCCACGGGCCGTCCTGATCAGGTTCCTCCGTTTCCAAGACAGAGAGAAGATACTGCAACTCGCAAGAGCCAAAGGGGACATCACCATCGATGGCAAGAGGGTCAGCCTTTTCCCGGATATGAGCGCGGATCTCGCCAGACGTCGCAAGCAGTTCAGACCTACCGCCAAAGCACTGAAGGAGAAGAAACATCACCGCTACCTCATCCACCCTGCGCGGATGAAAGTTCAGTACAAAGGCCGAAGCCATTAACACACCGGGAGAAGTGTACACTTTTCTCAAAGAACTGAACACGTCTGAGCCAGGACGGTCTCTCTGGGGGATAAGATGCAGTTTGTTTGTTTTCTCTTATCCGGACTGAACCGCTGATATCCTCCGGTCGCTATAATTGATTTGTACATTTTCAACTAACCGTATCTTTCCGGGGTGAGTTCTATTACATTTACAGGAGAGTATATTTTGGTTTAGTCCATATCTACAGGGCGAAGCAAATAAGTGGGTTTAGGCCCACTGCTTTCCCCCTCATTTATGTTAATCTTTCGAAAAGAGACTCAAGCAGCCCTTACCGTGGGCAGTAAATATTCAGCCATAAATGTCTATTCACAACGTTTGTTTTCAATTTAGAGAGCTCGCAGGTTTTAGTTTACGCCAAGGTTTAGCTAGTAAGAGCAAGATGGAAAGCGAGCAGCAACGTATCTCTACAAGTGTATTCATGTTTGATTGTTGGGATTGTGGTTTTAGTCTGACAATCGGGGTGGGTGGGATTTTTTATTTTTTCCCCCTTTTTTCTATGTTTATTGTTTCCTTCCTAAAGAGACACTTCTGTGTTCAAACCAAAGTTGAAACATTTCCTAACTATCTACATATGATAGATTTCCATTCACACATATTTGAAACCCAACCTATGCTTAATCCACTAAAATATGTAACATTCAACGTAAAAGGTCTTAACAGCCCGATTAAAAGGAAAAGAGTCTATACATACCTTAAGAAATTAAAGGCTGACATTGTGTTTTTACAAGAAACACATCTTACAGCCAGTGAACACAAGAAATTGAAGAGGGAATGGGAATGGGTAGGACAAGTTTTTGCGTCCTCTTTTAACTCCAAAGCAAGAGGAACTGCAATTTTGATAAGTAGACACATCCCCTTCTGCGTCAACAACACCATCTCTGATCCCTCTGGCAGGTTTGTTTTGGTGCAGGGGCATATGTTTTCAGAGTCTTGGACCCTATTGAATATTTATGCTTCTAACTTCGATGACCATATGTTTATTCAGAATGTCTTCCTTCAGGTTGCTCAAGCACCACCAGGATGGYTACWGGYTGGAGGAGATTTTARTTTTTGTTKAGATACAKTTCTTGATAGGTCCTCTGATAAACCCTCACTTCTTACCAAAGCCRGCAAGCTCACCATGTCATTCATGAAAGATCTCAATTTACTAGACATCTGGAGACAGTTGCACCCACAGGATAGGGACTACTCTTTTTATTCACACCCACACAAGACACACACACGCATAGATAACTTTTTACTATCGACACAACTGTTTCATAGAGTGTTAGATGTCGAGTATCTCCCCAGATTGCTTAGTGACCATTCTCCTCTGGTATTATCAATCTCCATTCCTACCAAGGCAAATGGAGCATATAGATGGAGACTAAATTCTACACTCCTAAAGCAACCTRAMTTTTGTGCATTCATCAAAGAGCAGATCAATATTTYTACTTTGACAAACAAACCCTCCGCTCCTGACAGTTTCATTCTTTGGGACAYATTGAAGGCCTATCTGAGGGGACAGATCATTTCCTATACTAAAGGGCTGAAGAGAAAACACGGTGCGGAACTGAGTGCCCTTGAATCTGAAATCTCCGAGCTAGAGAAAACCTACCAAAGAGGCCCGACTAAAGATCTATACAGGCTTTTGGTAAATAAAAAACTGAACACATATCAAGCTGAGAGGGCCATCACTAAATCAAAACAGCGTTATTACGAGCTTGGAGAGAAAGCTCACAAAGTATTGGCATGGCAACTGAAAGCAGAGGAAAGTAAGAGGACAATTAATGCTATAGAAACTCTTACTAATGAGATATCTTTCGACYCTACTGAAATTAWTAATAMTTTTAAGAAATACTATGAAGACCTCTACACTTCCCAATCAAGCGATGATCTATCAGAGATCGACTCCTTTCTCTCCTCTCTCAACCTCCCATSCCTGTCAGGGGAAGACAGCGAGCGCCTGAGTGAACACTTCTCAGTTCCTGAAYTGTTGGAGGCCATTAAATCCTTACCTTCTAATAAATCTCCTGGGGAGGATGGCTTCCCTYCAGAGTTCTATAAAKAATTTAGGGAGCTGTTGGTCCCCTACCTTATGGAGGTACTTAAAAAAGCCAGGGAAGACAACTGCTTTCCAGAGTCTTTCTCTCAAGCAGTGATTACTGTAATCCACAAGAAAGGGAAAAACCCGCTAAAGTGCGCCTCCTATAGACCAATCTGTCTCCTTAACACAGATTGTAAACTGGTCACCAAGATGCTATCTAAGAGACTGGAGTCATGTCTTCCACTGTTGGTCAACCCAGATCAGACTGGCTTCATAATTAATAGATTGTCCTCCAATAATCTCAGAAGGTTCTTTGATATAATTCACCTTGCTAACAAAAACAAAATACCTAGTGTCGCAGTCTCCCTCGACGCTGAATAGGCCTTTGATAGGGTTGAATGGCCATACCTCTTTCGCGTCTTGGAAAAGTTTGGTTTAGGTATCGTGTTTGTAAATTTGATAAAATCACTCTACAAATCTCCTAAAGATAGGATTGCTACCAATGGGATTACTTCCTCCTCTTTCCCTCTCTATAGGGGGAACAGACAAGGTTGCCCAATTAGCCCCCACCTCTTTGCCCTCGCCATCGAACCGTTGGCTGAGGCTATTAGAACGTGCCCTGACATACATGGCTTTGAGGTGGGCCCCCATACCCATAAATTATCACTCTTTGCGGAMGACCTTATCTTATTTCTAACAAACCCAGAACACTCCCTCTCTCACTTGCAGAACCTACTACAGTGTTATAGTTCTTTCTCTGGATATAAGGTCAATTTTGATAAAAGCGAAATCTTACCGTTGTCTGTCTTTGACCATCATACCATCAAGCACAMGTTTCCTTTTAGATGGTCGCCTATGGGCTTCACATATTTGGGCATAATGGTGGATGGTAATCTGAACAACCTCTATAAACTTAATCTGGCCAGTTTGTTGYAAAAGGTGGAGGGTGACCTTTGTAAATGGAYKGACYTACCTCTCACYCTACTGGGTAGAAYCAATGTAATTAAAATGAATGTCCTGCCCAGATTTCTATATCTGTTTCAATCTCTCCCTATCCCTGTTCCCGCAGCATTMTTTTCCTCTCTCGACATGCTGACCAGACGGTTTATCTGGCACGGTAAAACCCCTAGGGTTGGCCTGGATAAACTGACCCTTGATTACAGTCAAGGGGGCTTAAACCCAATTTTAGAATGTATTACTGGGCTGCACAGTCTAGGTTTCTGGCTCAGAGGTTTGACAATGGTCCCTCTCCCTCATGGTTGAACATTGAAAAGCTTGAGGTAAATGATGACACTGGGGCAGAATTGTTTTACAAATGGGACAGAAAATCTATAAAAACCATCACAGACAACCCTTTAATCATACATTCTGTCCTGGCATGGTGCAAACTGCATGAGCTGTTCGGACGAGGGGGATTCCTTTCCCCTAAAACCCCTTTATGGAACAATAGAKTGATTCCTATGTTTTTCCAGAATAGTAACTTTAGACCATGGTCTGATAAGGGGATCACTCTTCTGGAACATTGTTACGAGGAGGGAGTTCTTATGTCTTTTGATCAGCTGAAACAGAAATACCACTTGCCTAACAGGGACTTCTTTAGCTACCTACAACTACAGAACTTTATTAGGGTAACTCTCAAGGGACAATGGAACCTACCTAAGATGTCACCTATTGAACAACTCTGCCACGCAGACCAACCACTRTTCAAKACCATTTCCCGTGTTTACGATGCTTTTATGTCAGGATTAACACTGCCTGGGCTAGATAAACCCTGACTTAGATGGGGAAAAGATCTGGGTATTGATCTTGATGAGGGTCTATGGAGTGACCTATGCAGGGATGGTGTTACATCCACATTGAACTCCAGATACAGACTGATCCAGTTTAATTTCCTCCATCAGCTCTATATCACCACATCTAGACTGCACAAGTTCAACCCTGATATCTCCTCCCTATGTTTTAGATGTGGCTCAGATGAAGGAACATTCCTTCATTCCACTTGGCAGTGTTCAAAACTACACGGTTTCTGGCAGGGGGTATGCGATACCATATCCTCAATTCACGGGGTTGCATTCCCTTTAGACCCGGAGGTCTGTCTACTGGGCAACTTTACTAACACCAATCTTAGGCAAAGCCATACTATAAAGCTAACAGAAATATTGCTAGCGATTGCCAAGAAATGGAAATTGGATTCCTCCCTGCCAGTTGCAATGTGGMTATCRGAAGTTAATAGTTGTATCCCACTGGAGAAAATTACTTACTGCTTGAGGAATAAGTTAAAGACATTTTACAGAATTTGGCAACCTTTTATTGACTATATGGAGAATCTCCCCCCACATCACATTGATTGAATCTCTATATAATCCTTACATAATGTTTCACACGTAATGTATAATATGTAGCCTACGGCAGATGACCATATGATCCAATGTCTCATTATTGATTTTTTTATTGTATGTTTGTATATATAGTTATAATTTGTTTTATTTTTTCTTTGTTACGCTCRTCTGTTACTGTCACTTTGTCCTATTGTTGTCTAATATCTTTTCACTTTTGTCTTGAMTGTTCTTAATTGGAAAATGCAAAAATAAAATATATATATTTTTAAACAAGTCTCATAATAATTTGTTTAACATGAATTTTGAATGTCTACCTCATCTCTGTACCCCACACACAATTATCTGTAAGGTCCCTCAGTCGAGCAGTGAATTTCAAAAAGATTCAACCAAAGACCAGGGAGGTTTTCCAATGCCTCGCAAAGAAGGGCACCTATTGGTAGATGGGTAAAAAAAATACACTAAATATCTCTTTGAGCATGGTGAAGTTATTAATTATACTTTAGAGGTGTATCAATACACCCAGTTACTACAAARATACAGGCGTCCTTCCTAACTCAGTTGCCAGAGAAGAAGGAAACCGCTCAGGGATTTCACCATGAGGCCAATGGTGATTTTAAAAGAGTTAGAGTTTAATGGCTGTGATATGAGATAATGGAGGATGGATCAACATCATTGTAGTAACACCACAATACTAACCAAATTGACAGAGTCAGAAGAATAAAAGTCTTCCAAAACATACATCCTGTTTGAATATGGCACTAAAGTAAAACTCCAGGGTCGCCATTGAATGGTAGACCCAGGCTGTGACCCCACTCTCCGAGGGTGTCTCAGGGAGAATGGGATATGCAAAAAACACTGGACAAATATAAGCACCCATGAAATTATTACAGTTGCCAAGCTCAGTAGTAGCCAATGATGTCGACCCTGGTAAAGGATTCTGCATGCTTCCCAGCCGGAAGGGGTCTTGCATATATTATGATTACATATTGTGATGTTATGACAACATTTTGTGACTTTTTTTGTTCGTTTTGGACTTCGGTGAGTTTTTTCTTCTTCAGCGGTTCGGGAACACAACATTTCTTCTGGAGGCAAGCCGAAGTCTACGCCCCTTCATCGGTGATTGGTCAACAGTAGGGATTCTTCAATAGTCTTTGTCATTCAACGAGAGACGACTCATTTTCTTGCTAATCTTTTCATTGAGAAATACTGCACCAAACATATTCGTTAGATGTATAATTGCGTGACTAAGATCTCAGCAAAAACTTCTAAATTAATGAAAGATTTCTTGAGTTATCTTAGATTAATTCTGACTATTTTGAGTAAGTTCTAACGTACGCACAAGGAGTCAGGAAACACGTGCAGTTAGTGAGTTTAATAATAATGAACAATACAAAACAAGAGAAGCACCTRACATGGAAACATAAACAATACTACATGACAACTACTAACAGAAGATTTCTATATAAAAAGGGTGAGTAGTCAAGGGAGTAATGAAGTCCAGGTGTGACTGATGAGATCCAGGTGTGCATAATGCTTTTTTCTTGTTTTTCCAAGTGAATTTTCACCTAAAATGACATACCCAAATCTAACTGCCTATAGCTCAGGCACTGAAGCAAGGATATGCATATTCTTGATACCATTTGAAAGGAAACACTTTGAAGTTTGTGGAAATGTGAAAGGAATGTAGAAGAATAACACATTAGATCTGGTAAAAGATAATACAAAAACAGTTTTGAATTTTTTTGCACCATCATCTTTGAAATGCAAGAGAAAGGCCATCACGTGCAATTTAGATTTTGTATGTACTTTTGTATGTACAAAGTTTCAGACTGAGCCAATGAACCATTCCGTCTCTGTTGAAATTTAAGTATCAAGACTGCCCAAATGTGCCTAATTTGTTTATTAATAACTTTGTTCAAAATTGTGCACTCGCCTCAAACAATAGCATGGTATTCTTTCACTGTAATAGCTACTGTATATTGGACAGTGCAGTTAGATTAACAAGAATTTATGCTTTCTGACAATATCAGATATGTCTGTCCTGGTAAATGTTCTTGTTACTTACAACCTCATGCTAATCGCATTAGCCTACATTAGCACAACCGTCCCATGGATGGGATACCGACCCAGAAGAAGTTTTAATCCCATAAAGAATTTGAGACAGTAAATTGGTTTTCCTTTGACCTGGGGTTGATAACCGCTCTTGGTATTCCTCTCTTCGGAGTACTCTGGGGATGGAAACCTCTGTTTGTTAGTCCTCCTCTAGCAGCTCAACCACTTTGCGGAGCTTGTCCACTAACACTGTGGAACAGAAACACTTGATTACTCAACCTGTCCTGGGTATGAAAACACCTCTTAATGATGATTATAAGGATGGAAATAAGAAACAAGGATAACTGAGAGGACAAATAGGAATCAATATGAACAGGTGAAATTGTATCTAGGCCTACAGTAGATCATACAGTGCCCTCTGTAATGATTGGGACAGTGAAGCATTTTCTCTTCTTTTGGCTCTATACTCCAACAGTTTGGATGTGCAGACTGTCAGCTTTAATTTGATGGTATTTTCATCAATATCAGGCAAACTGTTTAGAAATTACAGCACTTTTTGCCCATAGTCCCCCCATTTCAGGGCACCAAAAGTATTGAGACAAATTCACTTGTATTAAAGTAGTAAAATGTTAAGTATTTGGTCCCATATTTATAGCATGCAGGGAATCCATCAATCAAGTATTTGTGCGTCTAACTTTGTCACTCACCATTATTCACGATAAATTCATGATCATGGTAGCATCCACAATGCATTATTTACCATTCATTTCTATTGGGCACGAAATAATCTGAAACACAACCAAAACAAACAGCAAATGCAGCCAACAAATGTGTAGAGTCACAAGTCATTGCATGCTAGGAATATGGGACCAAATACTTAACWTTTTACTACWTYAATACACATACAGCAAGTGAATTTGTCCCAATACTTTGTGCCCTAAAATGGCGGGGATCATGTACAAAAAGTGCTGTAATTTCTTAACAGTTCACCTGATATGGATGAATACCCTCAAATTAAAACAGACAGTCTGCACTTTAACCCGTTAGGTTCTGAACAGAGTAAAAACTCAGAAGATTAGAAAAAGCTCAAATTAAGTTTATTCACCCACTGGGTCATATAGCTGCAAAGACATGTCTACACAAGCATATATATTTATACCTTCCTACTAGGCGGAGTTAACTCCTTGCACATCTTGACAGCCAATACATCTCGGTTGCTAGTCAGGAACTTAATTGGTTCCTCTCACTGGTGTAGTCCTGGCCCTGCCTCATGCTAGAACCTTTGTGAGCGTGAAAGTATGTGGGTGTGAGATAGGACTGTTCCTTCTCACTTCATCTGACTTGACCTCGGGCCGAATTCTTTGCGTCTCCCTAATCCTCGACTGTCCTACTTTATTAGTGACTTAAACCAGACTGTTGCCCTTTCCCTCAATCCTTAGGAGCCATGAGATTTAACAATAACATGTTGACAGAATGCAAACTTTCTGCACTCCCTCGTCAATGTCCGTAACTTTCCATAGACCTAGTTCTTATCCATCCTCCATTGTTCTAGCCTGGTAACATGACAAAGTATATTTCAAGCTAGAAGCCAACACCCGGGAGTAATTGTTTGATTTAAAATCCAAACTTTGAGAGTATAGAGCCAAAAGAAGAAAAACGGAATCACTGTTCCAATAATTATGGAGGGCACTGTATATCTAGGCMTATTAGTTGTGTGTGTTGRAGGTATTACCTCCTGCCGTTGGCCTTTGGAAGCTGTCATAGGAGCGACAGGCGTTGATCAGTTCCCCCAACTGTTTAGGGCAGTCTTCAGGAAGAGGTTCAGTATATTTGTCTTGACACACCCTCTGATACACCTCTTKGTGTGAGCAGTCTGATCATAAGTACAAGAAAAAACAGAAATGTAATGATACATTTCTAAATATGACAGAGCAAGCACATGCGTAGGAGGGAAAGAAAACCCAACCATTGCTATTTTCAGATATACAGTGTCATTGATGTTGTTGATAGTGTTTGTTACACACAGCATTGACACACCTCTGAAGGGAATCTCACGGGTTGCAATCTCCCAAAGGACAATGCCAAAACTGCAAAGAACACAACACTTTTAAAACAGAGTGAAATTGCAGTACACTCAGGCCTGAGGGGCCTACATTAGAACAGAGACCATTTCAACATTTAAAAAAATTGCATTGCCTTCAGAAAGTGTTCATACCCCTTAACTTATTCCACATTGTGTTACAGCTTGAATTCAAAATKGATTAAATATATTATTTCGCTCACCAAACTACACACAATACTCCATTATGACAAAGTGAAAACATGTTTTTAGTTCATTACCATAAGTATTCACACCCCTGAGTCAATGTTAGAATCACCTTTGGCAGTGATTACAGCTGTGAGTCTTTCTGGTTAAGTCTAAGAGATTTGCACACCTGGATTGTACAATATTTGCACATTATCTCAAAAGTTATTCAAGCTCTGTCAAGTTGGTTCTTGATCATTGCTAGACCGACATTTTAAAGTAGATCTAAGGCGATGGAAGTCAAAATTGTAACTAGGCCACTCACGGACAATTCAATGTCGTCATAGTAAGCAACTACAGGGTTAAATATGCCTTGAGTTTTAGGTTATTGTCCTGCTGAAARGTGAATTTGTCTCCGAGTGTCTGTAGGAAAGCAGGCTGAATGAATGGTTTTCCTCTACACTCCTATAAAAATTTAAAAAATGCAAAAGGTTCCATAAGGGTTTTTCGGCTGTCCCCATAGGAGAACCATTTTTTGGGTCCAGGAAGAACCCTTTTTGGTTCTAGATAGCACCTTTTTTTCTAAGAGTGTAGGATTTTGCCTATGCTTAGCTCTAGTCTTTTTTTAAATTAAAACAATAAATAATTACTCCCTAGTCCTTGCTGATGACAAGCATACCCATAACCAAGGGTTGGAACCAGTTCAGGAAACAGAACTGAAAAACAACTTTGAGGAACAGAGCCTGAAACTAAAGTGATCTAWACAGTTCCGGAACAGAACCATTATTTTAAAAGCATGGGAACCGGTTAATAATGTTATTTTTCCAGGCCCACAAATATCGCATCAAAGTACCTATGCAAAGCCCTCACTCTGTTACTGAGAAACTCAGCGTCTGCCTGCCAGCTGATCTTYGCCAGTGGGTGTGCGTCTGTGCCTCCCCTCTGAAGCATAGGTTACTATAGCCTCCTGATGACATTATAAGCATGATTCAGAAAATTAGGGAGAGACGTTTAATTAGAGAATGGATTCACTTTTTCAATGCTAGTTAAGGATACTAAAAGTCATCACGTTTCACATTGGATTTATTAACTACAAAAAAGGTAAGACTTGTTTTTAATTATAGTGCTGCTCTGCACACACACAAGCTTGTTAGCGTTTCCTCTGGTCTAATGTTAAACCAACCTGGAAGTTCAAAGTAAATAAAAGATGCCCAGCGCTTCAAGGCAAGCTTCCTACAAAATGTCAGTGTGCGTGTTTCTTTTATTATGATTAAACCATGATGTTACGGCAAAATACAATTTGCTCKCAACAACTTTCCTATGCAGACTAAATTGTTTACCCGCTCCATAGTAAGCTGCTCTATCCGCACTGATTGGTTTAGTAATTTAATGTCGAGCTAAATGTAAAAATGYAAATAAATCCAGAWCTTGATTTTGCTGGTCGGAACAGTAACGTAACACAAATAATGGTTCTGTTCAGAACAAAACAATTGGAAAATTATTTTTGGGTCSAACCGCTGCCCATAACATGCTTGAAAATATGGAGTGGTACTCAGTGATGTGTTTTGTTGGATTTGCCCCCAAACATAACACTTCGTATTCAGGACATAAAGTTAATTTCTTTGCCACATTCTTTACTTTAGTGCCTTATTGCATACAGGATGCATGTTTTGAAATATTTGGATTCTATACAGGCTTCCTTCTTACTCTGTCATTTAGGTTAGTATTGTGGAGTAACTACAATGTTGTTGATCCAGCCTAAGTTATCTCCAATCACAGTCATTAAACTCTGCAACTGTTTTAAAGTTAACATTGGCCTCATGATGAAATTCCTTCGCGGTTTTCTTCCCCGCCGCAACGGAATTAGGAAGGGCACCTGTATATTTGTAGTGACTGGGTGTATTGATACACCATCCAAAGTGTAATTAATAACTTCATGCTCAAAGAGATATTCTGTTTCATTTTTTAAAAATCTATCTACCTGTCACGACTTCCGCCGAAGTTGGCTCCCCTGCCTGTTCGGGCGGTGCTCGGCGGTCGTCGTCACCGTCCTACTAGCTGCCACCGATCCCTTTTTCGTTTGTCTGTTTGTTTTGTCTGATTAGTTGCACCTGTGGTTTTTTTGGTTTCGTAAATGAGCTTCCCTATATTTAGGAGTTTGACCCGCCCTTGTTTTGTGCGGGATTGTCTTTTGGTTACGTGCGTGTGTTTTGGGTTTTTGCAAGTGTTTCTCTGCGCCCTGTATGTTCGGGCTTATCATTTTTGTGTAAATAGTAAAAGGAATATTTTTTCCCAAGCGGCTCTCTCTCTGCGTCTGATTCTTTCACCCACCTAGTCCCCCGTGACAGAATCCCACACCTGAAATGGAATCAGCAGGAGCAGCCGCGTCTCCTCTCCCATCGATGGAGGAAAGGGTCCTCCATCACACCAGTGGTGCTCCACAGAAATTGGGTCAGCGATGGACCAGAGTGGCCTTTCCACCTTATCTCCAGCACCCCCTCCTCCAGCACCTCCTGTTCCTGTTACCGCATCCGGGGCTCTTGGCGGGGCCTCCCACGGGAGTATGATGGAACGGCGGCCGGGTGTCAGGGTTTCCTTCTCCAGCTGGAGCTTTACCTGGCGACCGTTCGTCCTWCTCCCTCCGGAGAGGAGAGCGTGAGCGCCCTCGTCTCCTGTTTGACTGGACGAGCTCTCGAGTGGGCCAACACAGTGTGGAATGGCCCAGACTCGGCGAGGGATCATTACCSCGAGTTCACCCGCCGATTCCGAGCTGTGTTGCTGTGTCTGTGTTTGTTGCACCACACGGTACTGTCTCGTCTCGTTCGTTCGTTCGTTCTTTCCTGTTCGTGCGTTCATTGTTTTTTATGTTCACAAGTTCAGGTCTGTTTAACGTCGTTTGTTGTTTTGTAGTTTATTCAAGTGTTCTTCGTGTTTTGTCTTCATTTAATAAATCATTATGTCTACATACCTCGCTGCGTGTTGGTCCGATCCATGCTCCTCCTCGTCTGAGGAGGAGAACGAATATGACAGCCGTTACACTACCAATAGGGGCCTTTCTTTGCAAGGCATTGAAAAACCTCCCTGGTCTTTGTGGTTGAATCTGTGTTTGAAATTCACTGCTCGACTGAGGGACTTAACAGATAATTGTATATGTGGAGCACAGAGATGAGGTAGTCATTAAAAAGTCATGTTAAACACAATCATTGCACACAGAGCGAGTCCATGCAACGTATTAAGTGACTAGTAAAGCACATTTTTACTCCTGAACAAAGGGGTTGAATACTTATTGACTCAAGACATTTCAGCTTTGATACATTTCTAACACAATTCCACTTTGACATTACGGGGTATTGTGTGCATGCCAGTGACACAATCTCAATTTAATCCATTTAAAATTCTGTAACACGACAACATGTGGAAAAAGTCAAGGGATGTGACTACTTTCTGAAAGGCACTATAATGAGTTTGTGATTTTACATTCATGGTTCAATGGTTGAGAGTAGTATTTTGACTTGAAGCTGACCTGTACATCTCACATTCCTTGTTGTATTTATGATTAATACTCTCAAGCTGCTGAGGGGAGCTGTAGCATAAAGAGCTTCTACTGCTGTCCTTAGTCCTCTTCAATGACGTCTCGGTTTTGGCCAGCTCAAAACCTCCCAGCTAACCATGTACAACAAAGAACAGAAAATKACATCCAGATAGGTTAAGTACTCTATCACTTTGTAGTGTCAGACACACATGGATGTGTAGAGGACTGCATTGAACCTCATACCTTCACTCTGTACCCGGTATCTACCAGGAACTTGCTGCTGTTGATGCATCCATGCACTTTAAACTTCTCCTCCGACTGGTGCAATCTACAATTAGAGGGGGATTCGCTAGTCATGACAGCTCAAAGTGATTAGGGTACATTTCCTCTTTTATGTGAACTTTTGTGAGAGATGCGCAGAACACTGATACAATGTACCCACTATTTTAGAGAAGATGAAACACCAGAGCATACTGTATAGTATTGGTGGATAGAAGTTAAGTAGTTGGATCATACGCTGCATGAATAGTTTCCAAYRGAAAAGCATTCCTCATGAAGCGGGTTGAGGGAATGCCAAGAGTGTGCAAAGCTCTCATCAAGGCAAAGAGTCGCTACCTTGAAGAACCTCAAAATATGTTTGATTTGTTTAACACTTTTTTGGTTACTACATGATAACATGTGTTATTTCATAGTTTTGATGTCTTCACTATTATTCTACAATTTAGAAAATAGTAAAAATAAAGGAAACACTGGCATTCTCTCAACCAGCTTCATGAGTTAGTAACCTGGAATGCATTTCAATTAACAGGTTTGCTTTGTTAAAAGTTCATTTGTGGAATTTCTTTCCTTCTTAATGCATTTGAGCCAATCAGATGTGTTGCGACAAGGTAGGGGGGTATACAGAAGATAGCCCTATTTGGTAAAAGACCAAGTCCATATTATAGCAGGAACAGCTCAAATAAGCAAAGAGAAAAGACAGTCTATCATTACTTAAAGACATGAAGGTCAGTCAATACGGAACATTTCAAGAACTTTGAAAGATTCTTCAAGCGCAGTCGCAAAAACCATCAAGCGCGATGATGAAACTGGCTCTCATGAGAACCGCCACAGGAATGGAAGACCCAGAGTTACCTCTGCTGTAGAAGATAAGTTCATTAGTTACCAGCCTCAGAAATTGCAGCCCAAATAACTGCTTCACAGAGTTCAAGTAACAAACATCTCAACTGTTCAGAGGAGACCGTGTGAATCAGGCCTTCATGGTCAAATTGCTGCAAAGAAACCAATACTAAAAGGACACCAATAAGAACAGACTTGCTTGGGCCAAGAAACACAGCAATGGTTATTAGACCAGTGGAAATCTGTCCTTTGGTCTGATGAGTCCAAATGATTTATTTTTGGTTCCAACTGCCGTGTCTTTGTGAGAAGCGGTGTGGGTAAATGGATGATCTACGCATGTGTATTTCCCCCCATAAAGCATGGAAGAGGTGGTGTCATGGTGTGGGGGTGCTTTGCTGGTGACACTGTGATTTATTTAGAATTTAAGGCACACTTAACCAGCATGGCTACCACAGCATTCTGCAGCGATACGCCATCCCATCTGGTTTGGGCTTAGTGGGACTATCATTTGTTTTTCAACAGGACAATGACCCAACACACCTCCAGGCTGTATAAGGGCTATTTTACCAAGAAGGAGAGTGATGGCGTGCTGCATCAGATGACCTGGCCTCCAACAATCCCCCGACCTCAACCCAATTGAGATGATTTGGGATGAGTCGGACAGCAGAGTGAAGAAAAAGCAGCGACCAAGTGCTCAGCATATGTGGGAACTCCTTCAAGACCGTTGGAAAAGCATTCCAGGTGAAGCTGGTTGATAGAATGCCAAGAGTGTGCAAAGTTGTCATCAAGGCAAAGGGTGGCTACGTTGAAGAATCTAAAATGTATTTTTATTTGTTTAACACTTTTTTTTGTTACTACATGAATCCTTATACGTGTTATTTAAAAGTTTTGATGTCTTCACTAATTTTCTACAATGTAGAAAATAGTAAAAATAAAGAAAACCTTCTCATTCATGGGTTTTTCTACAACTTTTGACCGGTAGTGTATATGAATGAATGAAAGAGAGCGAGCAAGCGAAAGAGAAAGACTTATTCAACTAAAAAAATGTATGATAGACCGATTCCTTAGTTAAAATTGTATCAATATAAAACGTATGGCAAAGATATGATAGAGATGGTGCTCCGTGCGTCATGTCATGTGTAATAGGTGGTGTCTGGTTTCATGTGTGTAGGGCACAAGGTAAAGAGATTCATTTCTATAGTGGTACTGTATAACTGTAGGTAGGTTGGCATTTATTGTCATGAGTTTTGCCCTGGAGGCAGCTCTGCAGTAGTCACTAGCTTGAACAGCCACAAAGACATAAAATCAGATTTTAAACCTAACCTTAACCACACTACTAAACCTAATGCCTAAAAAAATACCTTCAATCAAGACCAAAAAGTAGCTTGCCCATCTAGCCCATCTTTACTGCCTTCAGGTCAAGATTCATGACAATAAACATCAACCTGTTACCTGTAGAGGCCCCGTGCTGCATCCAGACTCATGACAATAAACATCAACCTGCTACCTGTAGGGCCCTGTGCTGCATCCAGACTCATGACAATAAACATCAACCTGNCTCATGACAATAAACATCAACCTGTTACCTGTAGAGGCCCTGTGCTGCATCCAGACTCATGACAATAAACATCAACCTGTTACCTGTAGAGGCCCCGAGCTGCATCCAGACTCAAGCGAGCCTTTCTGTCCCAGGGCAGCTTCCTTTGGGAATCCAGCACCTCTCTCAGACTGCCCTTCTCACAAAACTCCATGACAATGAGGAAGTTTGGATTGGGTCCTATAGGACAACAAGGGTAGAGAAGATCATTATTAAATGCAACAACGGCACATCATCACATTTTGAAATATCCTGCAATCACATGGTGATTTGATCCTGTCTTATATTTCTTCAGMAATTACTACACATACTGTAAAACAAATACAGAAGCTCACTCACCGCTCTCATCCTGGACACAGATCCCAAACATTCGCAGGATGTTTGGTGACTCAAAGCGTTTCATAGTCTCCACTTCCTTTTTAAAGAYGCTTCTCACCTGACTGTGTGGGACAMACATAACCCATTAAACAAATAGATGTTTAGCACCGAAAGTGATATTACAAGAACTCTCTGAGACGTCTTGTATGCTATGCTACATACCTCAGGCTTGTGCTACTTGAGTAGGCGTATCTTTTGATGGCCACTGTGAATTTGTTGTACTCTCCTTTGAATATTTCAGAGCTGTCATTTTTGATGAAGGGCTCTTTGGGCAGGTCGTAGATCAGCTCCTCTGGCTTGATCTCTCTGATGTCTTCATGAAAAATACTGGGCTTCATTACTGTCAATGGGAAACACACAACAAAGTCACTGAGATGGCAAGTCACATAGGCACATCAAACCAATAACACAGAGAAYTGAAGGTATCACAGCACATCGTCACGCAAAATACAGTGCGGATGGAGAGGCCATGGGATGCTGGCCTGATGTAGGATGCAGAACTGTGCTGATAGGATATACTCACAGTCTCCTTTATCATCAGGCACAGGTTGAAATCAGTAAGAAATTAGAAACAGCAACAGTTACAAGTACAGTTTGTAATGACAATTAATCTATAGAGGCTTACTTACAGGTTTCCAACATGGCTTTGATGTCTTGCACATCTTTTTCAGTGGAGTTCACTTTCTCATGCACTGTGTCCACACTTTCCTTCGTGTCCTCCGCCAGAGATAGTAGCACTGTGGGACATAACAGTAACAAACACACACAAATACATTTGGCGTAGTCAGCAGGATCAACAACTGGAGCTTTCCCTACCTGCTCATACAGAGAGGCCATTTGATTTTGACCTTGCACTGAAACGGCATGGTAGAGCTGTCTCACATTTCTGCAGCTCCAGACGATCACTCTCCCTGTCAGCCTCATCCTCTCTCCATCGTGTCGTCTCTCGAGACTCCTGAAGTAGCTCGTCACTCTGATCCACCTGCAGGGCTAGCGACAGCCCCTGAGCCGCATCATTCAGACGCTCATTTAAACTCCCAAAATCATCTCCCTGGTCGTAGGCCTTCAGGATGCGCTTCAGGTAGCTGGCGCAGGAATATTTCTTAACCACGTCCTGGGCATTTTCCAGGGTGAGTTTGAGCTCGCATAGGACATTCTTCACAAGGGGAGGCTTTTGCCCCAGTCCCTTCACCTTGACTGCTCTCACCAGCTCTTCCAAGGCTTTTATGCGCTGGGCCAAACGCTGACAGCGCTTCTTATTGGCTTTCACTTCACCACATAGAGAGTAAAGCTTCTCTGCTATGCCCAAGATGGGATCTATGATGTCCATGGCTGGAGGGAAAAGAGTGGATTAAGAAATGCATTAGGCAAGGTTTTCCCAAACCATAGCTCTGAGAAAGTCGATCAACCGTAGCAGTATACTAACCTGTCCAACTGACCTTGTTGTTGACAGCACCAACTAGTTCAATAATTAATGTTGAACGCTGTGTTGTCATGTGTTGCTGCCTTGCTATGCTGTCTTAGGTCTCTATGTAGTGTTGTTGTCTCTTGTCGTGATGTGTGTTTGTCCTATATTTATATATATAATTTTTTTTATGATATCTAATCCCAGCCTCCGTCCCCGCAGGAGGCCTTTTGGTAGGCCGTCATTGTGAATAAGAATTTGTTCTTAACTGACTTGCCTAGGTATATATAACAAATACATTWAAAAAAAATCACAACAGTCATACAAGTTCTGGAGACGTCTCTCTCACTTCAGCTAGACATTATATGTGCCGTGTGTGTGTTTGTGTGTAGGGAAGGCATTGTTACCACCTAATTACATAAATAATATAAGCCGAAATGGATACATCAGGTTTTCTGGTCATGTTTAACCATAACTTCTTATTTCCATAGCTACTTTGGCACTGAGTAATGTCAGTTAATGTCTTTCGAACATTAGTCTGGTAGAGGAAGGGAAACTTGCTTATCCCTGAGACACATCCGATGTGAGACTAATGTGCAGTTTTTAAGTTCTTGTGAAAGCTGAGGGAAGTTTATTTCATTTGGCCTTTTAAGTAATTTTTTTAAGTAATGTTCAGTTGCGCAATCAATGACAAATGAACAGCAGCAGTTATGACAAACAATAAGGTCTGATTCCCCAGACCCAGGTTAAGCCAAGTCCTGGACTACAATGCACTTTCAATGGGTATTCAATAGAGAAAATTGCTGGTGATGGCATGGATATGATGTAGCTAGTAGCTACCCCTTTGTGTTGGCTGGCAACCCCTGCTTAGGATCATTCAAAGCAATAGCATCTGTCTTAGCCATTCCAAAATCACAGAACTGTATAATTCTACAACCTAAACTGTTTTTCTATTGCCTCTAGGAGGTAACTGAATAACAAGTGCTGACAAGGAAATAATTCGTAAGCAACTAATTTCAATAGACTGCCTTGCTCTCGAGAACCCAAGGGGGGTTACAGCTTTCCGTCTTGGGTTCTCAGAAGAACGTATGGACCACAGCTGGATCTCTGCGAACTACTCTACCTCCATATCACAGCAAAAATTATTTCACAAAAGCAAAATATACACTTACTGTAAACTGTTTTAACACAGTTGCAGCTGACAGCATTTTTCAGTTACACACAGGTGATCATTTCTGTATTTTGAAAGTTACATATCTTGAAAACTTGATTGCTGACAAGCTAAACATTTTGGGACTATGTCAACAACGGACTAAAGAAACAAATACAAAAATATAGTTTTTGGGTGGATTGCAAGCGAGGCGTACAGACGTTTAGACAGAGCATTTGTGCAGCGTCGGGGAATTTCCCTCAGGCGGCAGACAGCTTCGTGAATAGACGGTATATGTTTACCGTCTATTGAATGGGCTACAGAGCCCCCATATCACTAGTATGAGTCACATCTGTCGATTGGTTGTATTATTAAATGTTTCACACTTGCCAGCATCTATCAATGACAACCAGAAGTTYTCGCATTTCAGAGGAGACAGACACACTAGTGAGAACTTTTGATGAATGGTTTGAGCAAATGGCATTGTTCTCAAAAGCAGGAAGCAGGCTATAAGACAAATCACACGCAACAAGCACTTGTTAATGTTCTCAACCTAAAACCTATTGTACGTTTGAAATGGAAATTACCTTGAGAGACTGTTGTTGGTGCTGKGACTCTAACATCTGAAACTGAAAGGAGATCACACCCTTAGTATCACAGGTTTCAATGGAGCTCCTCCTACATCAATAACGCTCACAGAAGAGCTTCTTCTTTTTCTTCTGTGGGTTTTATGGCAAACTACACCCAAAAAGTTGTATTGCCACCACCTGGACGGTTTGAAAAAAATAAAGATAATTTAAAAAATCCATACGTAATCCACCCTAATAAAAATAGTACATTGCCAAAACAAACAAAACTCCCACTTCATTCGGAAGACATGGCTTCGTGGTTCCCACCGCAATTGCAACATGTCACATATTCATCCCTTTTATATCAAATAATATGATCCTTTCCAAAACTTGGACATCTCTGCTTCTCCCTTCTGCAAACATGACCAACATCTTTACAATTATCACACTGCATTGGTCTTGGGATAAATTCTCTGACTCTGTAGTTTATATACCCCATCAGCACTTGAGTAGGGAGAGACTGCATATCAAAAACCAAAAGAACAGATTGATTTTACTCCTATTGAAAAAGTGAAGTCTATCTAATTTTGTTGACAATTGTACATAAAACACTCTTTACAGTTGTATAAACTCAGCAGAGAAAGTTCTCGCTCTYCATTCAGCTCCACTCTTATCTCGAGGAGTGTTTCTTTAAAACATCCAACATATCAAGCAAGTATTTTTAATATTCCACAAGTGTAATATATGGCGCTATACACCTTTATTGATAGTCCATAACCCCCATGTTTAACAGCCAATAAGTATCACTCTTGACGTTGAAGGTCAAGGGAATATGTAAATGAGCGGTCTTTCAGTTTGAAGTGAGCACAGTGTTAATTGTTACCATGCTTCAGATTTAAAGCCAAGAGTAATGGTACATCAGTCTCCATTGTCAAGTTATTTATACCGTGCCATCTAGAGTACGACAACAAGTATCATTAGACTAACTGTTTTGTACAGATAATTATCAGACTSAAGTTACAAATGCTAGCAAACACGCCAATACATTTAGTTTACATTTTTTCACAAAAAGCACTGCACTGGGCYTTTACTAGTTCTTATTTAGCAGATGAATATAGGTGTCTTCAGCGCAGGTAATGTTAACCAAGCATTTTGGAGTTTTGTACCTGAAAGTCAACGGTTACATGAAAATTGTCAAAGCACTTTGCACTAGTACAAATAGATACCTTCAAGGCTTTGGCTCGGATAATGATATAAATAACTTTATTATAGAAAACACTGCAATAGTATGTAAGCATTACTTTAACCACAGAAATCCATTTCAGACTGCTCACTCCAAATTGTCGGTTTTAGCATACRAGACCAGAACTGTGGCCCGTCTCTTACATTCTGGGCAATATACTGGCCAGGGAACAAGCACTAACCAGCTATACACCAAATATACAAAAGTATGTGGACACCGTTTCAAATTAGTGGATTTGGCTATTTCAGCCACACCCGTTGCTGGCAGGTGTATAAAAATGAGCACACAGTCACGCAATCTCCATAGACAAACATTTGCAATAGAATGGCCTTACTGAAGAGCTCTGACTTTCAACGTGGCACCGTCATAGGATGCCACCTTTCCAACAAGTCAGTTCGTCAAATTTCTGCCCTGCTAGAGCTGCCCCAGTCAACTGTAAGTGCTGTAATTGTGAAGTGGAAATGTCTAGGAGCAACAACTGCTCAGCCACAAAGTGGTAGGCCACACAAGCTTACAGAACGAGACCTCCGAGTGCTGAAGCTTGTAGCGAGTAAAAATCGTCTGTCCTCAGTTGCAACACTCACTACCGGAGTTCCAAACTGCCTCTGGAAGCAACGTTAGTACAATAACTGTACGTCAGGAGCATTATGAAATGGGTTTCCATGGCTGAGCAGCCGCACACAAGCCTAAGATCACCATGCGCAATGCCAAGTGTCAGCTGGAGTGGTGTAAAACTCGGTGCCATTGTACTCTGGAGCAGTGGAAACGCGTTCTCTGACTCCTCTGCACCAGCTACACCCAGACCTATTACAAACATCTGAGAATGGACAGGCATTCCCTCTGATGTAGAGCATCTCCGTCCTGCTGATTCATYCAGGTGGAAATGTTACCTGCATATCTGACGTAGGATAAGAGATAAGTTGAGTGTCCTGTGAATATGTTTATGTATATGTACTGTACATCTGTGTGTATATCTTSGTATATATTTTTTATTTAAATTATTATTATCATTGTGTTTTGTGGTTGAGGGGTATGGGGTGGGGGGAGGTTGATGGGGATGGTGAAGGTGCTGGGGGTGTCCTATTGAGGGCRAAGTGACCTATTGGGGAGGGGATTCTTCATGGAGGCACATTCAGTCATAGTTTTGTTTATTATATTATTACACATTTATTTATTTTTTCTTMTTTTTTTAATATTATTATAACAGTTTACTGTGATTATGGATATGCACTCATGTTGACTTGAGTATATATTTTTTTATATATTATTATTATTATTTTATTATTACTACTGTACCTACATTCTTAAAAGCTAAAACAGAAAAAGTKTTTKTTTTTTTAGGAAAAGCCATAAGAGGAAAAAGCACGATGGGATGGGGGATTGAGGGATGGGTAGAGAACAGTAGAGTGCTCTGAAAACTATTATTTCTGAAATAACCACTTCCTTTTGTGACTAGTCTAATACTTCCTGTGGCACACATCAGAGGGCATGATAGGTCACCAAAATGATTCTGAAGTGTGCCAGGCCTTGCAGCCCCAAGATAGAAGGGGGGGGGGGGGGCAARAAAATGGCCTTGCTGAACCCCCCCCCCCCCCACACACTTCTAATTTCCTTAATTTTRTGGCTAGAGTCAAATACTCTCTGTGGCACACACTACTGGTTAACATGAGCTACCAAAATGATTCTGAAGTGTGCCAGGCAGGGAGAATTTCGGCAGGCAAGAAAATAGCCTTGCCCGAACCCACCCCCCTTCAAATTACCTTAATTTTGTGGCTAGAGTCAAATACTTTCGGTGGCACACATCAGAGTCAAACACTTTCTATAGAACAAACTTCACGTCAGGATAGGCAACCAAAATGAATAATTTATGTATGTGTGTTATATTAAACATAGAAGAGGGAGTAAAATGTAGGCAAGCAATAAACATTTCAGAACAACTACTAGTCGAATAAGACATGTGAGATGACGAATTTTGGCAAAGAGATTTATTTATAGACTAATACAATTGAAACAAATAGCCAAACTGAAAACTGCAGACATCACTAGTGCCTCCCCCGCGATCAAACCGACATAAAAAATCTAATAAAATGCACCATAACATGATCAGAAATCTCAACTAGCAAGCAAGTCGCAGCAATGAAGAATTTAGTGCATGCGCGTTCACGCGAAGGTGGGGAATTCTGGCAGGGGCGAGCTTTTCGGCACAACACAGGCAAACCGTGCCAATATCCTCCAAACACCGGCTTTGAGGGCATTATCATTTTTATACAACTGGTTACCAACATAATCAAATAATAATTTACATATTTATTAAAAACGTTATTTTGATTAATTTATTCATACTATTTCATCCTTCCTCAAGACATAGACATACAAATCTAGAATTGCTACCCAAGCTGGCTGGTCTTTTTGTTCTGTATCTATGGATGCGGCCCAGTTGTTCATTCTAAATGTTCCATTGCCATGCTGGCCGGCAACGTTCTTATGCCTTGCTTGCTAGCTAGCCAACTAGCAGCCAACTAGCAGCCAGAATAACAACAAAGTAGCCGCACTTGCTTATTTGGAACATCCGTAACAATGAGCTAATGGCATAGAACATGTGCGCACTCGTCAGGTCACTGTTCAGAGAAGCTAGCAAACAACACAGCTAAAACAATCACTTTAAACTGAAGCWGGAAAGACTGCAAACTAGCTGCACTTCGTTTACCGAGGTAAAGACAGTTTCAGRTTGGATATTCGACGGATTTTCGTCTAGTTTTCCTTACGTCCACCAACAGCAGTAGGGACTAGTGACATTTGTCAACATAGTGACAAATCAAATGTTTCAAATTTCAATAGCTCTTTTTAAAACCATTATTCATAAAACTTTCTAAACTGGTTGTAGCTAGCCCGATGGCATAGACACACATTGCACACGCTTTTTTTTGTCAATTTCCATCTCACATTATTTTTWAATATTTATTTACATTTGGTTATATGCTCTTTGGTTATATGACCTACTGACTTCAAACAAGGTTCAGAATGTACACTCAGTGGGCCTACACATTACACACCATTTAGTTTGTCCATTTTCCTCTTACGTGTTTTTACATACATTTTTCTAACTTTAAAATTGCAATAGCTACTTGGTCATGTGACCTACTGATTTCAAACAAGGTTCAGAATGTCCACTGACTACCCTTATATAGTCAGTGGACTATAGTTTTTCCATTGTACTGGATCTAATACATATTAGCATTTTACATACAATCATAAGTGTAATAATTTTTTATGACATGCTGTGAAAAACTCTCTTGGCTGCTGACTCTGTCACTTTCAGACATGTGTAGAGCAGACTGAAAGGGGAAGGGTAGCTCTTGACTTGAACCACAGGGGTTCTGTGTAAAGAGAGAGTAATCCAAAAGGCACAGACACACCCCTTGACTTTCAATTGGCACCCTTGACCTGTATGTATTCTCTCATGATTGGTCTCCGTGGTGCTTAGTCAATGGGAACTCCGTTGCTGGCCCCATCATAAACTTTTTACATAGTCTGGCAGTCTGACTAAAGTGCCAGAGGTATGAGGAGAGACATCCTCCTTTGTTTTTATGAGAACAAATATTTCCTAACACTTTGGATCCTATTCTTGGACAGTTAGAAGACACAATGCGTCAATGCAACATTTTTTTTTTTTTTTTTTTACTAATTACTGTCCATGAGTAACCTCAACCTTGTGGGTCT
The DNA here is from genome assembly GCF_002910315.2 of Salvelinus sp. IW2-2015. Lineage (NCBI taxonomy): Eukaryota > Metazoa > Chordata > Actinopteri > Salmoniformes > Salmonidae > Salvelinus > Salvelinus sp. IW2-2015. The sequence continues at coordinate 56,350,194 of NC_036842.1, forward strand.
GTGGGTGTTTGGGCCAATAAAGTGCCAACTCAATTCTACCACTGACTAGTCTCTCATGCCCCTATGAACACAGGGCAATAGTTTTTACTCTAAACTAGCCTTTTTTTTACTGGAGTACACTAACCCCTAATTGGGGCTCTTTTCTTGACACACAGTAGCAGTTTACCAGATAAGAAGTCAAGAAGATCAAAAAGTAGATTGGCGTAAGGGTGTATTACGTCCTGTGCTGCCCCATAGACATATCCATTCTGGATAAAATCATAGCTGAAAAATGCCTCTATGTATGTGTATGCTGTATGTGGGAATGTCCGTCCTACATGTAGTGTTGATACATGGAATATTCCTGTCACGCCCTAGTTATCTTTGTTTTCTTTCTTATTTTAGTTAGGTCAGGGTGTGACATGGGGAATGTATGTGTTTTTGTATTGTCTAGGGGTTTTGTATGTTTAATGGGGCAGTGTCTTGTATAGGTGTTTGTATGTCTATGGCTGCCTAGATTGGTTCTCAATTAGAGGCAGCTGTTGTTCATTTGTCTCTGATTGAGAGCTATATTTAGGCAGCCATATTCATTGGGTATTTCGTGGGTAATTGTCTATGTCTAACGTTAGTAGCTTGTGTATGCACTTTCGTTTGTAGCTTCACGGTCATTTGTTGTTTTGTTTATTTTTGTAAAAGTGTTTGTTTCGTGTTTCATCTTCTCTAATAAAAGAAGATGTATTTGTATCACGCTGCGCCTTGGTCCTCTCTTCCACATCAAGACGATCGTGACAATTCCTCAACTGCATATATCATAAATTGCTATTGCAAATAGTAGTATTATGTTCAACAACTGACATTTTCAGATATTATTTTGACAAACACACTTTAACACACTTTGGTGCTGACAATTCATTCACTATTGTCATAGACTTGATGGGCACTGTCATCTGTGATCTTTGTGATATGACTTTCTTTAATAAAGCACGTACTGATGAAACTGTCACTTAATATTTTTTTGTTAAAGTATACAAACGCTCTACATTTATTCACTCTGTGATAGGGTTGGATCCAATATGCTACTTTTATTATTCTCCTGTAAATGGTTCAGTGCCTATAATTTAGGCTGAGTGTAGAATGGGGCATAAAGGAAATTACCTCTACTAGATTATAGTGATAAGGAAATCAGCATACAGTTTTGGCCTGTGTATTCATTTGCCTRTAACTAATCAGAATTCCATTATGTTTACATAAAAAAGAGAATAGTTCAAAATTAGAAGATCCTGCCATGGAAAAGACGACTGGGTGGACATAAAGTGGAAAGGAGGGAAATAACTCACACCATGCAGCAGGACACCTTCAGCTGAGGGTTCTTTGTAATGCAGGTTTGATAGTTATATTTTCAATAATGAATGGTTAGCTGTTATTTTACATTTACATTTTAGTCATTTAGCAGACGCTCTTATCCAGAGCGACTTACTGTTATGTGACAATTAGATCAAAAACTCTATAAAAATGGGGTGTAGATGGCCAAGGAAGTTGCACAGAACTTCCCCAACATCCCCTCCCAAATTGATATMGAATGGAGCTACTGCAAAAAGAAATGGCTGAGGATATATTAAAAATGTCTGGTATATATTGACATTTAATTCAAAGTAAATGTAAATTCTTTATTTTTATGTAGTTGTGTGGGACAACCATATGTTCAGTTCATGCCTATGATTTCAGAGTTCAACAAAGCCAACAACTGCTTCATGTGTGCCACTGATAAAGAACCTGGATGTGGCCCAAAGACTGACTGGGTTAGTAACTTTATTTAACATGTTTATAATCTTTTGACAACAGTGACAGCATGTCAGACAATTTATGATATAACACAATGGATGGCTAATTCGTCATACTGCATTGATATTAAATATTATTTATAACATGTTACGCTTTCTTTTGTTTTAGATAGAATGTTTTGCATGCCAACGGTGGTTCCATGTGCTGTAACTAGGAATGAAGACAAAAGAGTTCAACAGAGTAAAGAACACAACCTGGAAGTGCTGTCTTTGTTGTTGAAAATGTATGCTMTACCCCATCCACACTGAAGAGGCTCTGAAATGTACATCAACCAGGGATAAAGAGAAAGTTAACACTGTGAAATATTTCATACTTAATTGAAGTTAAGTGTCTGTTGACATGTTGGAAAATATTAAAGGTCTACAATTTCTGTTTAATTTGTCAATATTCCATTTTTATTCATTGATTTTCTGGCCACCATTACTGTGATTACATGTTCAGTATATGTATTGACCAGCAAACCCACTGCAGCCTACCTGACTAATTCACTCCATTCCTGCTTTGGACAATTAATAGCATGACTCTCGTACTTTGCCCTTTTCCTTTATGGTTGATATTAACGACGAAAGGAGATATTATCTGTCTCTCTCCTATTGTGTACCACTGTTAAATACTGCGGCAAAATAAAAAACTGGGAAAATAAGTACTTAGAACTACCAATTATTGTAGATAAATATGAAAGAAAAGGGTTAACACAACACTGGACTGAACCCCCTAATTGTCAAACTAATATTAATGTACAACAATATAGAAGATACATGACTAGAGGTTAYGCAATATGGGTGAATATCCACTGCACGCTTCTTAGGTGTGTAATTGACATGACCAAGGAGCTATTGAAATTTTAAACTATAAAACATGTACATTACACTGTGTGATTTTACAGTACACAAACAAGAGTGTGCAATATATAAGGCTAGTCCGTGGACATTCTGAAGTTTGTTTGAAGTCATTAGGTCACATGACCAAGGAGCTATTGCAATTTGAAAGTTTGAAAAATGTATGTAAAAATGTTTTGARATGAAAATGGACAAACTAAAGGATGTGCAATGTGTAGGCCCACTGAGTGGACATTCTGAACCTTGTTTGAGTCCAGTAGGTCACATGACCAAGGAGCTATTGAAATGCGAAAGTTTGACAAATTCATGTAAAAACGTGCGAGATGAAAATGAACAAATCAAAGGTTGTGCAATATAGAAGGGTAGTCAGTGGACATTCTGAACCTTGTTTGAGTCAAGTACTATTGAAATTCGAATGTAAAAAAAGTTTGTACTTTTACACTCCATAACGAATTCAACTAGTAATACAAAATGCTGCTCACATTTCCACGTTGATTAGCTTTGGAAAGCGAATTAATGTCCAAATCGTGAAAATAAGACCTGTGCAATGTTGTGCGCAATTTTTCCAACATCTTGACACTTATTTGGAGTCTGTGGCTCAAGTGGTTTGAAAGCTATTGAGGTTAGAAAGCGCGAATATCCGTCGAATATCCAACTTTAAACTGCTTTTACCTCGGTACTTCGTTTCACCTTTTTTCAATTGACATTTCTTTGTATATATCCATAACAATAATAGCAGCAGATTCATGATTTCGACTGGCTGAGAAACGCTGCCTGTCTGTCTCTTCCCGAGTCCGGACACATTCATTACCATGGTACAGTTGGAGCATAAACAAACTAATGTTTGGGTGTCGTGTGAGCATGCGGCTTTGTTGCGTGTTCAGGGGAATAGAGATGCGCATTTGATGCGCATAAACTGGCAGCCGTTTCAACGCAGGCCTGAGGCAATTCTCATTAGTTTCATAAAACACGTCAGAATTGGCTTTTCAGTAGGGAGAAATGTTTAGCTTGCTATATAGATATAGACAAGAGGAGGCTGGTGTGAGTAGCTATAGGAGGAAGGGATCATTGTAATGGGAATGGTATCAATGGAATGGTACCAAAAACAAACTCATGGAAACAATGTGTTTGACTCCATTCCATTCATTTCATTCCAGCCATTACAATGAGCCCGCCCTCCTATAGCTCCTCCCACCAGCCTCCTCTGATATAGATAACATGCAATATTAAATCACATGGTTACTTTGCATACAGTACATTTCATGTGTCGAAGTAAAAAAAAAAAAAAATTATGAATCTTTCCATGTGTTCAATATCTTTGAGATCAGCACCAGTTCACTCATGTTATGCATTTGATCTCACATAACATAATTCCCAAGATAATGGTTCCCATTATCAGTTCTATGTCTTCTTGCTTGCGTCCAGTCTCTCTGGATGTATCCTGTTGGTTGGCCTCCGGCAGGAAGCAGCTGTGATGGATTGTTCCTGCAACGGTGGCAACAGCGGCGTTGTGTGTTCTGTGGCTAAAGCAAATAGATAACGACAGACAGCATCCTTGTCTCTCTTGATAACTTAAATAATTATACAATAGCTCAATCCAACAACAAAATCACAGACAAAAAAAACTATTTTTTTAAGACAGCCACCACATATGCCCATTCTACTCCAAATATTTTTTTCAGCATCTAATGATACTGCCACTTTTGGAGCGTTCAAGTTCCTGGTATGATGGATTATGTAAAAGAAAATCAGTAGAGATTGCTTTTGTACTAATAGCTGCTGTGAACATAAGTAACACAGGCTTTAGTAATTTGTGACGAGTGTTTGTAGAATTGTACTAGGAATCAATCATTGCCAGGAAATTTCACATTACCAGATTATTGATGACAAGTTCAACCTGGGGGTAATGTTTCTTTCCATATACACTACCGTTCAAAAGTTTGGGGTCACTTTGAAATGTCCTTGTTTTTGAAAGAAAAGCCAATTTTTTGTCCATTAAAATAACATCAAATTGATCAGAAATACAGTGTAGACATTGTTAATGTTGTAAATGACTATTGTAGCTGGAAACGGCAGATTTTTTATGGAATATCTACATAGGCGTACAGAAGCCCATTGTCAGCAACCATCACTCCTGTGTTCCAATGACACGTTGTGTTAGCTAATCCAAGTTTCTAATTTTAAAAGGATAACTGATCATTAGAAAACCCATTTTGCAAATATGTCAGCACAGCTGAAAACTGTTGTGCTGATTTAAAGAAGCAATAAAACTGGCCTTCAGACTAGTTGAGCATCTGGAGCACCAGCATTTGTGGGTTCGATTACAGGCTCAAAATGGCCAGAAACAAATAACTTTCTTCTGAAACTCGTTAGTCTATTCTTGTTCTGAGAAATGAAGGCTATTCTATGCGAGAAATTTCCAAGAAACTGAAGATCTCGTACAACGCTGTGTACTACTCCCTTCACAGAACAGCGCAAACTGGCTCTAACCAGAATGGAAAGAGGAGTGGGAGGCCCCGGTGCACAACTGAGCAAGAGGACAAGTACATTAGAGTGTCTAGTTTGAGAAACAGACACCTCAAGTCCTCAACTGGCAGCTTCATTAAATAGTACCCGCAAAACACCCTTCTCAACGTCAACAGTGAAGAGGCGACTCCGGGATGCTGGCCTTCTAGGCAGAGTTCATCTGTCTAGTGTCTGTGTTCTTTTGCCCATCTTAATATTTTATTTTTATTGGCCAGTCTGAGATATGGCTTTTTCTTTGCAACTGCCTAGAAGGCCAGCATCCTGGAGTCACCTCTTCACTGTTGCTGTTGAAACTGGTGTTTAACTTCTTATGGCTGCAGGGGCAGTATTGAGTAGCTTGGATGAAAGGTGCACAGAGTGCATAGTTGCTAATATATGCATATTATTATTAGTATTGGATAGAAAACACTCTGAAGTTTCTAAAACGGTTTGAATTACGTCTGTGAGTATAACAGAACTTATATGGCAGGCAAAAACCTGAGAAGTTCCACTTCCTGTTTGGATTTTTTCTGAGGCTGGTAGATTTTCAACCAAGCTCCCATTGAAATTACAGCGAGATATGGATGAGTTATTCAGAACACAGCTCTTTTTTATTGGTGTTTTTATGATTCCCCCTTTTGACACCCGCAAGGGTGTCACTCACCAAAAACAACATTATTGATATTAGAAAACACACAGAGTATATTTGTAGAAAACATTAAAACCATCTGGTCCTCCCTGCTACACATATCTTGTACCAGGACGGCTCCTCGCCACCCAGGAACTTTAAACCTTCACATAAGGGAGGACAAGTTATTACATGTATGTTAGTTACATTAAGCTACTGATTATCAACTTTTTCATTCCACAACCTCACCCACAGCGAACCAAGGATCATCCTCAGTCAGCCCCATTTTTCTCTGGAAGTTAGACTCAATGTCAGCGTCTCCTTCCGGAGTCTCAAGCAATGGCATCATACCTGAAGCCTGCGCCACATCTGTAACAGATTTCTTCAAACAAGGTATGATGCAAGCGGCACAGCACATCAACATAAGGAATACAACAATGAGGGTCAGAAATCCAGTAACCATCAATGCAGTGTACTTACCGAACCAGCCACCCAACCAGGAGAACAGTCCACTCTCCTCCACTCCAGCAAAACCTTTCATTTCCACCGAGAGTTTGTCAAGGCCACTTAAAGCTTTTGAAATGCTTCCATCTGGGCTAGTATTGTTAGGGATGAATGTACAGCATTGCTCACCAAACATTTTACAGACCCCTCCTTGATTGGCCAGGATCATATCTAGTGCAAGCCTATTCTGCCTAGCGGTCCGAGAGGTAACCTCTAATTGTTCAGCCATACTTGTAAGTGCAGTGTAAGTGTAATTAACAAAACGTTGCTGATTGTAATAGATATAATTGATCCAGGCAGTTTGTTTAGCATCAACAATGGCTGTGCTAATAATGGGCAATAAGTACCACAGGCCATCATTCCGGTTTAGTGCCTGGAATTCGTGAGGGACCACTATTGGGACCCCCAACAGGTCGGTGTGGATGTTATCTGTCCCATCGGACCAAGGAGCATCACGTTTCTGTCTCCTACTGGGTTGGTCACGAGCATCTGTGTCATGAGCGGATCCCAGGAGTTGGTTAGCTGTAACTTCAATAATGGTTAATGGTATTATAAGACTAGCCAGGGCACATGTACCTTGCCATTCACCTTTAAGAATAGGTGTCAACCGCCGGGTTGGGGCCACATATCCACCATACGTCAGCAACACCTCTCATTTGGTTTAGCACATCTACTGGCCAGGTAGCATTAATGGTGACTTTACTGATACAATCCGCCTCGGGCAATTGACCATAGTCCATCCCCCTACCTGTACCAGTGATACAGCTGTAATTCCCTCCATATGCCCTGACGCCCCATGGGGCCTTTTGGGGAGGAACCTCTGGGAAGATAAGGCTCAGAGCTTTACACAGGGTAGAGTTGACATGATAAAATCTTTCCAATATGCACATCCAACCTTCCCCGCTGCCTAGAGCAAAAGGGTGTGTTGCCAGAACAGGTCTAGCATGCCCACAGATAACACAGTCTTTTCTGTTGAGTGTTTTAGCTGTATACCTCATGTAGGCTAACCTAACGCCAGATATAGAGTTAAATCCTGCAGCGCACGCAAGGTCCCCCTGCTCAAGCCAGCGCATGTCCAGGCCCGTCTGAAGTTTGCCAATGACCATCTGGATGATCCAGAGGAGGATGGAGAAGGTCATGGTGGTCTGTTGAGACAAAAATAAGAGCTTTTTGGTCTAACCTCCCACTCGCGTGTTTGGAGGAGAAGAAGGATGAGTACAACCCAAGATCACCATCCCAACCGTGAAGCATGGAGGTGGAAACATCATTCTTTGGGGGATGCTTTTCTGTAAAGGGGACAGGACGACTGCACCGTATTTGAGGGGAGATGGATGGCCATGTATCGCGAGATCTTTGGCCAACAACCTCCTTCCCTCAGTAAGAGCATTGAAGATGGGTCGTGGCTGGGTCTTTCCAGCATGACAACGACCCGAAACACACGCCAGGGCAACTAAGGAGTGGCTCCATAAGAAGCATCTCAAGGTCCTGGAGGGCCTAGCCAGTTCCAGACCTGAACCCAATAGAAAATCTTTGGAGGGAGCTGAAAGTCCGTATTGCCCACGACAGCCCCGAAACCTGAAGGATCTGGAGAAGGTCTGTATGGAGGAGTGGGCCAAAATCCCTGCTGCAGTGTGTGCAAACCTGGTCAAGAACCTACAGGAAACGTATGATCTCTGTAATTGCAAACAAAGGTTTCTGTACCAAATATTAAGTTCTGCTTTTCTGATGTATCAAATACTTATGTCATGCAATAAAATGCAAATTAATTAGTTAAAAATCATACAATGTGATTTTCAGGATTTTTGTTTTAGATTCCGTCTCTCACAGTTGAAGTGTACCTATGATAAAA
>NC_036842.1:56363049-56412138 GCF_002910315.2 Salvelinus sp. IW2-2015
ATTACAGACCTCTACATGCTTTGTAAGTAGGAAAACCTGCAAAATCGGCAGTGTATCAAATACTTGTTCTCCCCACTGTATATATGCTAGTCTATGTAGACAGTAACCTTTCTCATTTCACAGGCCCTAGTCAATGCTACCTTCAAGGTCTCAGCAGTGCGGGGAGGGCCCCTCTGTCTGCCCTTTCCCCTATCTGTCTGTAGCTCTATCTCATAACAGCCAGTAACAACTATGTGTTGTTTCCAAACATTAACTAAGTGTCTCACTGTTTGGCTTTATCTAAACTCATGGAATTTAGAAAAACATGTCTATGGTGGCAATTTCTTAAAGTCCTTACATAGGTTAAATAAGGTTATCTCAATCCTATCAATAATCCTGAATCACCACAGATGTCATATATCCTTGTCATCTTTCTACTATTTAAATACAAATCTCCACATTAATTGATAAAGCCAAAATACTGCTAAACATAGCATATGTTTTCTGTACTAATGAAATCTCTCCAAGTCCACTGTATTTTATCTAACAATAACCTGGGTTAATCTTAAATCAGTCTCATCAATAATTGAATATATGTTGCATAGTATGGGATCCATTATCTACATTAATTTACCATCCCTAAGAACTGCAACATTTTTCTTTTCATAATTAAATTCAATGCTTATAAAATCACTATTTTTCTACCTTCATCTTTTTTCCTGCCCTGTTGGCTTAAAATATGTTCTAAATACTTAACACGAGTCTACCTTTTTTTTTTTTTTTACGTATCCCAACTCATTTTCCCACCGTATTCATCTAAGAAAATATAATACACTATAATATCAATTTCACCGCCTTGTTGTATTAAATTAATTAAACTCAGTATTACCAATGACCTTAGATTCTCCATCCAAATGGCTTTCCAATGTGGCTGATCAGACCACAATGGAAAGTTATGATAAGTCATACCACCACTTCAAAGAAGTGTTCCTTACTATATTAGACAAAATAAAGAACCCGTTATCTAAAAAATTAACGTATTTAGTGGAAACTCAGAAAACAAAACTTCTAATATTCCATATGTGAGTGTATCCCTTTAAGATATATTTTCGCTGGGAAACATGGAAATCCCCTCAAACCCAAACGTTTACTACAAAGAAAACCTAAAAACTTATAAAATAATTATATTGTACTCCCTCAAATCATTAGTTTTAAATTTCCTTAATGGTTATATCTAAAACCCATTCAGTCTCTCTTCAAACAGACTCCCCAAAATGCTTGATAGGAATACCCTGCCATTAGACACACATAACTGTGATAAACGTGCACTGTCCCTTTAACATAAAATCAGCTCCACCGGCTGTACCCGAACAACTGTCAAATCAATTTGAGTACTGTTATGGTGTATTCTACTTTATGACACAGTTTTACGTTAKWACTCAATGATATCACAACGTTAGTTAGCAACAACCAAACCTGCCTCCTGCAATTTACCCTCTACTCAAACCGAGCTCCGTTTTAAATCTATCGCACGCTTTCCAACTTTCTCTACTCCAACTTTTAAAACACCATGTACCTCGCTAAATTTATATCGCATGTCAGTCAATCCATAAGAATAATAACATTCCGATGGGCACAACTCTATCGTAATTGTCTCTTCGTTATTATTTAGAATTCCTTAGATTTAGGTAAATGACTCTCCTATGATTCAGTATTTTAAATACGACTCCATTCCCAATACGTTGTTCCAGCGGACCATTTAGTCAAGACAACGCATTCCATCGAAATCGCCCCGCTATTATTTAGAATGGATTAGTCTTTCAATTTAACCTAAACAAGCTATTAAAACGTTCAGTTTATATCCTAAACAAACACTAACTAACCGTATCTCTCCCTCTTGTTTCCACTCGGAACTGGATTTATATGTTTTACGTTTCAGAGTCTCCAGTATTCTACCAGGCTCCCCGTCGACTGGGAGACCAGTGGGCGCGGCAATGCTGCCCTCCTCTATCCATTCTCTGTATGTCACGAATCCCGCCGAAGATCGTGCCTCTTCCCGTTCGGGCGGCGCTCGGCGGTCGTCGTCGCCGGCCTACTAGCTGCCACCGATCCYCTTTTCTGTTTCATTTAGTTGTGTCTGATTTGTTGCACCTGTTTTGTGTTTAGGTTTGATTGTGGGCTATTTAAACCCAGTTGGCCCGCCGACTTTTGTGCGGGCTTGTTTTTCTGTTTGTGGTGTTTCGTTMATTCTTGTGGTGTCTGTTCCTATTCTGTTTAGTCCTGTTTGTTTGGACTGGGACTTTACGCGCCCTTGTGTGTGGCGTGACCGTCTCTCTGGTATTTTGGAATATTAAATCCACATCCTTTTTGAACTACCCTGCTCTCTGCGCCTGACTCACCACTTTGGGAATCCGCCATTTATTTCTAAGGTGGATTTCAATGTCTTCAACACTTTTTCAACATTTTGGTGCTCCATGGTAGGGTTTTTATTTATCTCCTGGAGTATGTTTAAATAGGAATATATTTTTAAGGCTTAAGATTGGGCTCAACTAATTTTTCTATTATTTTTATTAATATWCTTATATCTCTGAAACAGTAATTATTTAACTGTACACGGGAGAATAAGGTAATCCACCCGTCAATCACGGCCACACCCAGTGGGGAATGTACAAATTGTATCACGTCCCCCGTATCTAATATGTACCTTACTTAATACTCATCAATCAAATTAAAAAGTCAATTTCCCACAATACCCAATGCTAAATTCAACGTTGTGGTTAAATATACGGATTTGGTAATTATTGTCAAATGTTGAATATACAGGTTTGGTAATTTTATCAAATGTTCTAATAGATTAGTACAGTTCAAATCAGGATATGCGTTTACATATATTTACATTTACATTTAAGTCATTTAGCAGACGCTCTTATCCAGAGCGACTTACAAATTGGTGCATTCACCTTATGATATACATAGGGATATACATTCACACTGTTGCTCTCTTTAATTAACTCCTCAACTATAGTACTTATTTCTAAATGGAAATAACAATCCTTTATATAAGAAATTTTATCAAATATATATTCAAATTAATCAGTCACACACAATAGGGAGTGTATAAATTGTATACATTCAGGGCCAATCTTAACGTACTTTACTGTATCACTTTTCCCGTATTTCATGCACACCTCCTCAATATTCAATGATATAACTCTGTTACAGACGTCTCATCCGTAGGTCCGCGACCTTTTATAATCAATCTCACCGATACCAGCTCCAACTGAAATATCTAATGTACTACAATTTTGCGGCAATTCTACTTCATATAATGCAGACGTCTCATCTGCAGGCCCCCGACCTTTTAAATCATTCAAACTGATACCAGCTCCAACTGAAATATCAAGTGTACTTCTTTCACACAATTTGAGCATCTCTAAATCTTCATTTATACCAGTAAGCTTCAACCTACCACATACAAACTTGGCATCTCACCWAGTACACATCATTCGCTGTTATATAAGTCATCACCCACACTCACACTTGGGCGTCTCACCCTAAATCATACACACTTGGCGTCTCACCGAGTAYATCACATTCGTTCGTTATATCATAGAATACCTGGCCAGTCAAAATTGCATTCACCACTATGTATTCCTTATGATCATTTACCAATATAAACTAATAAAATGTGGTTACTTACMTSWWWSAKGTATCTCACAAAATACATTTGGATAATGCCAATGTGCAGAACTTTAGTTATTCACAATAGGTGTCTGCTTACCTTTTTTAGTTGACCGGTCTAGTTTGTGAGACACACTGTCCGACGACAGCAATGCCCAATCGGCCGGACAGTTTCCAGCGTAGTTCTTCAACCAGATCACGTCGGAGTCACCATGTAAAGGGTTGCGTCAATCGAATCTGGTATCAGGATAAAATGTGATTCAGAGTCACCGAATATACTTTAAGTATTTTTATTTAATACAAGCGATAAATGGTAAATGCAATTTTCGTATATACGGGTTCACTGTATCACCACGCAGGGTAAAGCAGAGAACTGACTAGAATAGTACAGACATCTTCTTTYATACTGRRACAGAGGTAGTTCCAACTTCAGAGTTGGCCTGTAGTAGAGGCTCAGCGTGKTTTAAACTTGCTAGCCTATCGGTGGTGCCCAGGCTGGTCCCAGCCCCACAGCACTCAGGATCCAGATGTCCGAAAATGTTGTTGTGAAGATTGAGCTCAGTTGTCGGTTGCTATACATTCCTCAGTTCCTGTTTTCTTGTTATTCAGCATTTTTTCATCTTGTCTCAACCTTGTGCTTTGCACAATCGACACCCTAGATTAGCAACAGCTTTACTGCATTCCCGCTATGTTTGTGCAACACTATAATAGCTGGGTTAGCAACACACTATGTTTGTGATTAACATGTCCTATTTACATAAGGCATACATTTTTATTAAAAAGGAGAACAAAACCATCCTTCACAGTCCGCTATAAAATCAACAAGAGCCAAGTGAAGGATGCTGCTGACAATATATTTTAAGTGTACAAAAATATTTAGAAACAAATAACATACACCAACAAAGAAATAACACTAGGTAGAACAAACATATGAAAATATAATGTAAATGCACCAGGTCAGTGGTTACTACACACATACAGGTTTCCTGCTATATGCATCCAGAATACTGCAAAGCAACCTTGTTTCAGCTGGCTTAGTATCTCTAATCATACAATACTGTTCACCCCGTGTCAACAAACAGAATCGATTTAAACTCCAGAAAAATAACTATTGATAAGGTACCCACTTGTTATAAGATTGTAAAAGGGAACAGTAGAGGTGGGCAGAATGATATCTTACAAATTCATACAAACCGCAGTCAATTTTGCATAGTTCACATTCTGTGATACATTCAATATAGTAAACATGAGGTTTGCATAAAATACTGTTTACCCCCCAAAAATGTCAGATACAACCCTGACAAGAAAATAAACATTAAAATACAGCCATCCAATGACACACAAAACTTTAGTTAGGGTTTTTAAATTAGATGAAGTTTCGCAATGTTGCCTGTGATGGGGTCAATTTGGGGTCATGATAGGGGCTGCACCAAATGTTTGATGTATTATAATAATTGGTTATGCTTATGTTGTATTAATAGAAGGGGAAGGGTTATAAGACCCATCCCCCTTACATTTATAGGGTCCTAGACTACAGATGAACAATATATATGCATTATAAGGTGTAATATTGTTCCACAGTTCTTTTCTAGTCTCTGCTTCTTATAAGAAACGGTCTGAGAGATGTGTGAGTTATTGCAGTCAAAACAGGGTGTCTGTGAGAAAGCGCCTCAAGGCTAAAAGAGATTCATAGACACAGAACCCTGCATGGAAGTGAAAGAGATAAGAGACTAGTCAGACATACCACCATAAATCAACTTGGGGAGTGGACATTTACTCCTGAGCCTTTAGATAACACTGGAACTATTGTTTGTATAGCTGTGTATGCATGGGCTTGGTCTCATGAGTAGAAGGTAATGACGTAGGCATTTACAACACTAGGAGTTGACTGCAAGCATATTAAAAGCAACTTGGACTTTTCCTATTTGGCAGAACTCATGTTAATTTCATCAGTTGTATGTGGGTTGTTTGATCTTTGACTTCTGTCTACAGCTGTATTTTGATTAAAATTGTTCTGATTTATAAGTGCACATTGAGTGTTCCTTATTTGTTAAGTAAATAACGGAGCCAAGAAAAGTGGAACCAACACCTGTCAGGCCTGAGGTAGAGAGGACACTGTCAGATAAATTCTCAGTCACTTAAGAATGTAAACGCTAACTACAGTAAATAATAACTGTATTATGAGCTGCCCAACCTTACCACAATGAGGTCAATTTCTGCATTCCCAAAGAATATACATTGGTTATGAACATTTGTCATTAAAAACAAAAATTGTACATATATTTCCATGGGAAACAAGTTACAAGAATCAGATTGTCATGCGACAGTCCTCACTCCACTCCCCCAGTCCATAACTGGAAGCAATACAATTTGTCGTGGGTTCGCTGCCAGGCCTACTTCTTCTGCTTGAATTTCTTCTGAAACTTCTGGAAGGCGGTGGAGGAAGACTTGGGAACTTTAGTGGTCAAAGAGGTGAGAGGACAATATATCTTCTGAATGTCAACAGACCATACACCTAAATGGAGTAATAATTCATTCGTTACAATAAATGTTACAACAAATAAAACAAAAACCTACATCCTCATATTTGACAGAAAGGAATAAATGGAGATAGAGAACAAACTGAATAGATACAAGAAATGCTTTCCTTACAAAGATATGGAAAATGCAGTGTAGGCAGCGGCCACAATACATACAGTACATTTTCAACACATGGTTGAATAGACAGCATGCTTTATTACCTTGGGATTTTTGGACTATCGTCTTAGGACTCTCAAGGGATTTTTGGACTATTATCTTAGGACTCTCAGCCTTCGCAGCAACCGTACCAGCCATGTCTGATGGAAAAAGTGTTTCAATGTGAAAAGAGCAGGAATAAATGTCTAATTACAGGTAACATTAACTGGAGTAAGAGCAAGCATATCTGTGTTGGTATTACTTACCATTCATTGAACCTGTCTGTGTCGGAGGGTCCATGATTTCTTTGAAGTTGAACGACTCCGGCAACACACTAAACACAAGACTGTTCTCATGAGGCAAAGGAGCAGGGTTTCCGATCTCAGATTTACCTTTTTCCACTATATCAGGGATACCGGATGGCACTGCCTCAATCCTAGATTTCTTCAATCCGAGTTTCAGGCCGCTTAAGATTCTCTCTTTTTCAATGCGCCGCAAAGTCTGCTTGGCCTTTACAGTTCTTTCTGGTGTGGCTCGCCTTTCAGAGGATAATGCACCTCTATCTGTGTTGGTGAGGGCAACAATCTTTTTGGCCATTTCAGCACAAATAATCTTTGGCGCAAAGCCTCTTCTGTTTTGTAGTCTTGGCACTTTGCCCCTGGACTTTGTCTTTGTCGGGATAAAACTATTATTCCACTCGTTTAAGATCCATTGTTTGTTTGGGCTTTCCACTGGAGGACTGGTCTCCGAGGGCTCTGTTGTCCAGGAGTTGACAATCACACTGAGGGTTATAGGAGGTGCTGGAGAATTGTCTGCAAAAGGTCTGGCTCGAGAAGTATTATGGTCCTTGCGTTGGTTAGTTGCTGAAGTCCCATTTTTCCTCTGGAGCGCGGAACCAAACAAGGCTAGACTTACTGTGCCATCCCTCCAAATGTTGTTCCCAATTCCATGTTCTGTTGGCTTCTGGAGATTGCTACCTTTTGAATGTTTCTCTTCTTCCAAAGATTTAGAAGTAGTTGTACTGGGGGGCTCAAAATCATCATCATCATCATCAGTCAAGTTGACCTCAGGAACAAGTTGAAAGGAGGGACCTAATCCATCCCTCATTTTCCTTTGCTTTCTTGGGACAGGCAAATTTGAATGAGGACTTTCAACACATCTTCTCTGGAGTCCAACCACTTTTTGTTTAACCTTGTAGCTACGATTTGTTTTAGGAGAGAGATGTTTGTGACATCTTTGTGCCAAGGAAAGTGATGTCAGGAAACCGATTTTGTCTGTTGGTTGGGGTTGCAGATTAGAAGTAGGAATGGGAACTGTAGGAACGACTTCACCACCTCTAGAGTTTCCTTCTTCCAAAATGACACCAAGTTCTTGTACACATTCCATATGTTTCTGGAACGGACCTGGTAGTTTCTGCTTTGGCTGTACATTGTCCCAAACTAGCTCCGATATTGGGGTGGCTACTTTGATTAAGTCTTCATAACGCGAGAAGACCTCTTCAATTTCAACAAAATTTGTGTGGTTGATGGGGAGTTGCAGTGCTGGGGCTTTTGACAAAGGCAAGCTCTTCACCCCATGTGTGTATATGCGAGCAGTCTCAGATTTGCTATCAGACAAGACAATTGTTTGGCATTCTTCAATGCCTGTAGATTTCCAAGATTGAGGATTCACATATTTTACAGGATTCTCTTCACTCTTTTCTTCTGCTGTGCCATTTGATTTACACAAATAYACGCATTTCCTTTGTTCTGCTTTTGTTGTGCTGGGTTCAACAGACAATGTTACCTCAACCAACGCCGTCGCATTCACAGTGGCCTTTGCTGAACCCAATTTAGTCTTGTATTGGCATTTGCAGGACGAAGAATTGGTGGACCCACTGAACACTGCCATCCAACGAGAGAGGCAACAGTAATCTTCTGATTGGACATCCCCTTTGTTTTCGAGTTTTAAATCAGTCAACTTCACATCTACCCTCTCAGATGATTTATCCTCCACTGAGTAATCTTTCAACTCAATCTGCTCCGCATCCATTTCCATTGGCAATTCCAACAGGTCTTCRTTCACTTCATCTTGTAGTAGCTGCCCACTGAAAAACTGCAAAGCTTCTTCTGGTGTCAGCACGTTGATCTCCAGGGAAGAAAATGGGTCACTAAAAATKATACCTGCTTTTTCTCTCTTAACCAGTGAGAGGGTCTGGGTGGAACTGTGTGCCAAACCTGACCCTTGAATTTCTTTARCATCAGAATCAGAGGGTGTTGGTCTCTTCGCCTGAGTCACCTCAGTCTGCATTTCATTGGCAGAGTCTGCAGATTTTTCATTTTCGGGTAAAATCAGTTTTGGTTGTTCATCTCCTCTTTGAAGAGTCTTTTGGTCATATCTTAGTGACCATGGGAATCCAAACTCCTTGTCTATGTCATCAAGCTGCTTATTTGTGTTCAACCATGATGACTCTTGCGCCGGGAACTCGGGGTGAACAGAATCATGTTTAAGAATGGCACATTTCTCTTCAACTTGACCCCAGTTTTTGCGCCTGGCTTGTGAAAATATGACAGACTGTGATGACATATCGTCATCGTCGCCACACACAGATCTAACCTCTTGCATTATATTTTGTAACATACCAGATCTTGCAGCATCCATAAGCTTTGGCCCATCTCCATCCCAATAGAGGCTTAATATTTTGCTTTCAACTGGTGTGGCAGTGCATTTTTGACTTTGCACAGTATCTACCAACTCCTTCAATTTACCAAGGGTCCACTTGATTACAGGAATGGAGGACAATTCAAAAATGTCCTCATCGGAATCGACTTTTTCATTCGTTTCCTCACTCAATTGGTTAACATGCACATGAGTGGTCATTTCTGTGTCAGCTAACTCTTTTCTCTGAGTGGCTTGACATTCCACATTAGATAATTGTTGAGAATCAGATTTCTCTGCACGTAACCCGTTTGATAATGACCGTTGAGACTTAAAACATGAATATGTATCGGTCATTTCAACATCAGAAGTTTCTGAACCCTGAGTCAATGTTTTATCAGCCCCTGATTCTAGTCTGATCCTGGGGACCTCTTGTTCAGATTCATTTGTCAAAGAAGCAGATAGAGTAAGGGTTGTTTGGGCTCGTGATGGACATTGGACACAAGATTGTTCCCCAGGGTTGCTCACATTTTCGACACCTGTTAAGAAAGACATAGCTTGGGTGGTCAAGGAGATTTTATCAGCCACATTTAGAGGCGTGTTTGTCTGCATACACTGCAATAGTGGTTGTACAACTGCAACGGCCTTCTGTGCCATAAGAACAGAGGGGGCATTACTTGCAGATGATCCTTGCGGGACCAGAGCACTTTCATTATGTTTATCTCCTATGAAAATACAATTTTCTGTTCTAAATCCATTTCCACTTTCGTCCTCTGTTACTGTTATGTAATAGCCCTGTCTTATGGGGTGTGACAGAGTCACAGACTCACAGTTTCGCTGGCCTGAAGACAGCATACCATGGTTTGGCACAGATGAAGATGGTCCAGTGTTAGATAACTGAACAGAATTGTTTTTTGGCTTGTAATGTAGGGTAGGGGCTGCGCCTTGGTTAGGCATGTGTTGCAGAAAATGCGCTCCTTCCACAACCACACGTTCTGTCTTGTTCAGCACGGGTCCATGGGAGTGCTGGCCTGGGTATGGTGGAGGCGCGGACTTACGCTTGTGCTGGACTGGGTATGGTGGAGGCGCGCTCTCACGGTTGTGCTGGACTGAGGACTGTATACTATAGTTTGGCACAGATGAAGATGGTCCAGTGTTGGATACCAGAACATTGGTGCAGTCTGGTTTGTAATGTAGGGTAGGGCCTGTGCCTTGGATATGGAACCTAGGATGAGAGGCATGGTGTGCATTACTTCCAATGGGCCCTGCCTGACTGTTATTATTTGCACAATAAGATGGGAGTCTGTTCTGTTGTGGTGGAATGGGAAGGCTTTTAGGGCAGTTGGGGACATGTCTTGGAGAATTATTATAAGGAGGGTTATACATAACATTGTACTGAGGATTCTGGCTAATATTATGCATTGGCATTGACTGCCCCACTGCAGCATTTGGTACATTGACCTGGTTGTTGCTGCCAGTGAGAAGTTGAGAGGGATACATTTGACTGTGTTTTGATGAGCCAGTGTGGACAGGTGCTCCATGTTGAACCCTGTTCATCTCAGTCCTGCTGTCATTGTTCTGATTTTGAAGTAAATACAACAGTTGGTTATATGTTGTCTCCTGTGCACTTTTCAAAGAGTTTGGTGTTTGTGGGTTTCCCTGATGAGGAGCTTGAACTGCTATCCTTCTTGAATCCTGCCCACTCACTACAGTCAATTTAGGATTTACATGGTTGGGGCTCCTACCCATTGCAAGAGAAGCAGAGGTACCACTGGAGGCCCCCTCTTGTCTGCCAAGTACAAGCTGCTGACTGCCACTCACTGGGCTTAGATGATACATAACATTTGTATTCAGTGGTGCATTAATATGAGGGGGGCAGTGAATGGTTGCACCCTGACCATCCTTTACGAGCCTCTGTGGATTGTTATTTTTAACACCCAAAAACCCCTGTCCCTGCTGGAAAGTGGGTTGAGCTGCACTGTTAACCCTTCCGGGCAAGGTGTGATTGTTTCCACTTTGTGATGTAACACCAGTTGATTGAGCAGCCGCTGCATTGTTAGTCCAGAGTGATGTCAAAAGGGGACTAGTACCCATTAGAACTTGCTCTCTGGTGGGTGAATGCTGAGATGAGTTTATGTAAACCATTGAAGCCTGTTGATTCAGGGTCGGTCCACTCCAGTAACCTCCACTGGTTACTTGTCCGCTGTGTGGTAGGCATTGACCACCTTCTATATACAGGACAGCTGGTCTGACTGGCCCATATTGACGAGAATAGCTGCTTGGAATCTCACTCATCTGACCACTGGTAACTTGGGGACTTGAGGATTGTCCAGCGACGGATCGATTCAGTCCACTTTGGGTCCAGGTACAGGTCTGCATTCTCCTTGTCTCCTCAGATTCGCCTACTGCCTAGTGGTATTTCAGAATGAAACCATTTCTGAAATGAAAAAAAAACATGATAAACAGGGGATTAGCGCAACACAGTAACCAACGTAGCCTGTATAAAAAAAATCTAGATTTAAAGTATAGCAATCTGGTACTACAAAGCCCTATGACAGATAGGCTAGTGTGGGAGATAATTCGATGCCACTAATTGCATTTGCTATTTCTGAGAAGAGATCATGCCAATGATTACATTAGCTAATGTACATGACTACATTTGTTACATCTGGACATACTAATGTCAGGTGAACATGGAGACAGGATGGTAACAAAATGACCAATACGTGAAACATATGTATACAATAAATGTCATTTTTTTTGTATTACATAAAGTGTCCTGCCCCCATTATAATTGAACTCAAAGCAGATGTGGGCGTGAACAAGCAAGAACTGGGACTGAAAGATAATGGTGGCGAAAGGACAAGGGGAGTCATTTCATTTGCATATGGGGAGTACCCATAATGCTTTATGTAAGGATGTAATGCTATAAAGGCAAAGCTCTGTGCTGAGAAAGTAGGTTCCATGGAATAGCACGACTTTGCTACTTTGTAATAAAGTCTTAAGTGAATTTACAAGTTCCAGTAAAGGTGTAATATTTCTGAGTCAATATTACACAACACTAGCTGATATGTTTTACCAGTGGGGTAAATCATTSTCTCTACTATATTCTGACATTTCACATTCTTAAAATAAAGTGGTGATCCTAAAAGACCTAAGACAGGGAATTTATACGAGGATTAAATGTCAGGAATTGTGAAAACGGAGTTTAAATGTATTTGGCTAAGGTGTATGTAAACTTCTGACTTCAATTGTATGTTGTCTTTGCAGCTGTATGACCCAGTGGCTGAATAAACATGGTTTGAGCTTTATCTAGTCATCCGTTTGAGTTTACTCATTTTGTTCAGAACCTAACAGCAGGCCAGTTAGCCTAATTCTCAGGCACGTGCACTCTGTCAACATTAAGGAGACAGAGAAACCAGACACATGCTCATTGCTCACATGGAGTGCTCCAAACACATCAATGACAAAAAAATTATAATTACAAATCAAAGGGCAAACAATTAACACAACGAATGCGCAAGATGCTCAGCATCTGAGACAGCTCAGAGCTGAGCACATTCTGGAGAGATGTGCCAATATCTTATACTCAAGACATTATCGGTACACATATTTTAGCTGTATTGCTTTTCACTGACAGCCGCATCTAGGCCACGCACGCTGCCCAGATTGCCAGCTTCCCAACTAGGCATATAGGCCTACACACTTGTAATTTGAAACAATCCACCGCACATTTTTTTATTTATTTTTTTAACAGAAGCTAATGATCCTCTGTGGCTAAGTAATATTCTCTGGTGAAATATTTTCTATTATTTAATGTATAGACAGGATTAATTATACCATTTTGGAAAATTCATATTTATTTACTTTAGGCTGCAGTGACTTCTGTTACCGAATCTTGTCATATGCCTAGGTTACTAATCACATTAGGAATTATATTTTATTGTTAGCCTGCAAATATATTTTTTAATATATATTTTTTTATTAAGTCCCACAAAAAACGCAACTATGCACTCTGTCATCAGAAACGTATTCCAGTGTCTGCCCGTTTGCTGAAAATCTTTGCCTGTGAGTGTGCGCGCGCGTAGGCTACCTGCCCCTCCCGAAGCATAAGCAACAGTACTGATGTTACAAGCGTGATTCAGAAGAGAGAGTTTAAATTATTTATGAATGGATTAACTTTTTCTATGCTAGTTCAGGTTATTATAGTTCTCGTTTCACATTAGATGTATTAACAAAACAAAAAAGGTTCATTCTGGTACTGCTCTGCACACACAAGCTTGTTAGCTAGCTAGCTTTAGTCCAGCGTTAAGCCAACTAAAGTTCCTCCATAGAAGCCGCTCCTCCGTAGGTATAATTCTGTGGGCCTAATTCAGATATAAAAAATAAAACAAATGTCAGTCACATCTTGTGCCCTACACTCATCTGTAAATCACACATGTAAACATCTAAACTTGCCCGCTTCAGAGCTCTCCAGCTTGTAGTCCTAAAACACAGAAATTAGTTATCTGGTTCATCCAGACATGGTGATGGGAAACCGAGGCTTTCTGAAGCCTTTGGGTCTTTTACCAAATTCTGCCAAAAAACGGTTTATTACTGTGAGCTTTTAACACAMTGCACATTTGTGACATGTGCTGGTCAGCAATGAAAAGCAGTGTGATGTTCATATAGAAGTTTTTGTTACACAATATTCATCAAATCTCCATGGCACGGCAGCTAGTCGCGGGTCTTACTTAGTAGCCTACTATCAGTTACCAAACAAGTTCACACCTTCCACTGTGAATCTATGTCATTATTTAGGATGCTTAAGACAGAAACTTGTACTTGACTAAATAAAACTAAATTGTTTGAACAACAATGCGCAGGAAGTGTGGTTTAACAAAACGATTTTCTAAATAATATGCCGTCGCCAGGATTCGACCCTGTTCCCTAGTTCTGGTCCCTGAGTACCTAGCTGTGTTCGAATACTCAAACTAACCTCACTATTTGAAATGTAAATTGAGTATGTAGTATGCTTATTTGGTCATAGTTTGGATATAGTTTATATGCCAAAAGTTCTGGGATGTCGTACTAAATGTGTCAAAATACAAAATATACAAGCAGTGGACACTATTGCCGTGCTTTTAGGGCCCATAACGCAATTCAGAAAATGGCCGTGGCTTGGCGTTTTCAGATTTGAAGACAACGGCAGAAAATATGCAGCCGATTTCGACAAGAGAGGATACAAATTCATTGCTTTAACTAATTATGACAAATGTTAAAATGTTGAGCAATGTAATAAAGTAAATTACTTTTCAAATAAGTTAAGTTACACTTTATGTTGTTGCCTGACAATTTGTTAGCTACACCATCCTTACGAACCGCATAGCATTACAGCAGTATGTACCGGTATGTTAGCTAGTTACCTAAGGTTAGTTGGCTACTAATGCATTGAACTTGCCAGGGAGTATATTAACTAACTACCCAATGTTTAGACTTATTTATTCACGTCATTCTTAGCTAAGCGGTATAGTTGTTGTGCGGTCTCAATGGACATTGTTAATTCTGGCTATCTACTCAGATTTCAGAGCACTCTCGTCTGAGTGTGCCAGAACACAGAATAACTGATGAATTTACAAACGCTCAACACCTTCAACAATGTTGAATATGGCCGGTGTCAGTAAACGTCACAAAAAAAAGGCATGATTAAATTGTTGCCAGCAACACAATTACAGTCACCAATGCTCTAGATAGCATGAAAACAGCTTAACCAGCTCTGCTAGGGCGAGTAAAATGGTCAGAGTGAGGTGTTCTCACATTTGTGTATGGAAGTATCTAGCCAACATTAGCCAGTTACAATGGCAATCAAGCACTCAAGCTAAGGTCAGAATGCTCGGATCAACCCTACGAATGGACAATCTRACAAAGCTCTGAATTTATGAATGCACTCTGAGCGCTCTCTGGCACTTCAGATTCGAACACACCCAAAATTGTAAAATGTCTCGTCATTTGTTATGCTAACAAGCTAGCAAGAGGTTGCATAGCAACAGCATCAACTTCCGGTAGACAGACGAAGCGCTAGTATGCTCAACTGAAACAATACTGTTTGTTTACAGTATACTAAAATTAACTAATAGTATGTAGTATATACAGTATGTTATTATGGACATTTGAACACAGCTCCTGACTACTGTGGGAGTTAATGATACATATAGGGACAGATGTAATACTAAAAGTAGCAAGGACATGTGTACATCAGACCACAGGAGGAGAAGGCGACACTTAAGTGCATTTGCTATTCTGGAAAGGGCAGCATACCAAAGATTAGATGGARCGGAACAAACATAAGTATAATGGCCAAGGCCATAAGTGCTTAGGATAAGCTGGACATACCAATGTCAGAGGGACACACAATCTACTAGTCCTAATAAGGGCAACATACCAAAGAGCACACCAAGCTAAACATAAGTACAAAGGCCAAAGACATAGRCCCATAGGACAGCTGGACATATATTATTTTTAGGACATGAAAGGGTCCCGCCACCATTATAACCTAACCGAAAGCAGATATGGGCGTTATTGGGCGTAAACAAACAGGTAGCTTAAACTAAAAGATAATGGTGGCAGATGGACTGAGGGAAGTAACCTCATTTGCATGTGGGATGGACTCATATGCTGTATGTGTATAAAAGCAGAGCCAGTGCTCAGGGAAGTTGGTTGTTCCGCGGACCAGCACGGCTTATGATATTTTGTATTGAAAGCCTTTATTGAATTCACCAGTTCTTGTAAGTGTTATATTTGTAAAACGATTTTCCACCACACTACCCGCTCAGCTATAGTTCAGGTGACGCTACATGAAAAAAAATCCTAGCTACATTATACAGTGTCCATTAGAGGATCGATGTTTGAAAGCCACTTTGAATCGAAGAAAGCACCAAACCACAGCGAAATCAGTGGGATCTTGCCACAGTTTGAAAAACCACGTGATCAAAACGAAGCTTCGGGATGTCATTGATCACGTGACAATGTTACTTTGAAACGAGCATCGGTACATTGTGTCGGATCAACAAAAAAAATGTTTTTTTAAATTAAATAATAGGGCATTGGGATAAACGCCAAAAATAAGGTCTGAAGGTTAACACAGGCTTAGGAGATCTTGTAATTTTTTCCCTAAGAGATAATGTCAGTCAACATGGCCTTTATCATTTATGAAGCCTTGGTGCTTCATTTCCCCATAAGTTTTGTCCAAAGAACTATGGTGGAGTTGAGGCGTCAGCATGCTTCAGTTTGGCTAGCGCCTAGATAACAAGAAATCTGTCATTGATGCTGAAAAACATTGATACATTTCCACTAACACAGGACTAGTAAAGGCCTAGTGCCCTACTTGTTTTTTATTTATTTTTTACTGAATCCATTTTTTATTTGAGTGTTTACCAGCATTTGTTACTAGAGTCTGATAATTATCTGTACAAAATGGCTAATACTTGTGGAATATAAAAATACTTGCTTGATATGTTTTCCAGTTTCTTGAAATACGTTGCAAATGAAACGTATCGTTTGAAAACGTATGAACTTATCCTGAGTAATTTACAGTGCTGCGCAGTGCTCGACTTCAGCCAGAGCGCCATATCCTGGCACGGCAACTTTTTTTGGAATTGCATATTTGTTCTTCTATAAAAACTAACAAAAGTAGCCTTTGGCTGACCTAGATTCACACATAGACAAAACAGGTTGATCAAAGCGGAATGAAGACGGGATCTGCATTGAATAGCAATGGAGAGTGGACATTAATTTCCTGATTCCACTTTTCAGGTTTATTTGCCGCTAGTCTGAATCTGTGAGTGATAGTAGGCTGTTCGAGATTGCACATATTGAAAATCCGTCAGCCAATGCCCATGATGCGCTGTTCCAAACTGTAAAATTAGGGTTTGTAAGGTCATGAAAAGTCATATATAATTTTTGTTAATGTAATTCATGAAGGCACGCTTTTAAATCAATCACTTAAAAAGCTACATATCAGCCATTATTGGAATGACCCTTCAGTGCGTGTCTGTGTGTGCTGCGTGGGTGCCATTGGGCGGTTGCCTGAGGAGAGAGTGCAGCATTTCAGCAGYAGGTATACAATAACGACAGACTAACTAGATAGCCAATCCAAAACATAACTTGTAGCAGTTCTCGCAAGTTAGCTAAGCATTAATGTCGTTATTGCTTTTCCACCGGCACTGTAGAGCCTAAATAAATCTACACCGTTGGAAAGCTGGGATTCCTCTTAAACAGTAGCCATGTAATTGCGACAACGTAAAAAAAATATTCTAACAATAGCCTAATTGGCCAAACTTGCTGTACATAGATCACCTGTTGTGGAAATTCAACACAGGGACACTTTTTTTTTTTTCTATTGTGTTATTGACTGTACATTTGTTTATTCCATGTGTAACACTGTGTTGTTGTTTGTGTCGCACTGCCTTGCTTTATCTTGGCCAGATCGCAGTGGTAAATGAGAACTTGTTCTCAACTGGCCTACCTGGTGAAATAAAATAAATAAAACTCAGTCAATTTTAAATGAATCACTCTTTATTGTCAGCAATCTGGAGAGGTGTAAGAGCAAATTTACAAGATAATGTTATAATATTGTTTATTTGTCAAATAAGGTTTGATGAGTACTCTCTCATCTCTGTCTGTGGGTTGAGTTGGCTCTCTGGGGCTTGAACTGACAGTTGACCTGGTGATAAAACCTAAAGACCACATTCCAGAGACAAGATGTGGTGGTTGTAACTGAGATAGCCTGGAGGAATAGAACAAAACCCTTATTGTGTCTAATCATTATTGCAACTGGGAAACAGCACCGGGTGCAGATGACCACAGGATGGCTTGTGGTGCTCCTGATAAGCATTGGAGGGGTGGAACCAGTCATGTCTAAGCATTTTTAGTGTCAGCTATATAAGAACTCTGCATTGTCTGTAAAGGTTAAGCTCTCGGCAACACACTCAAGAGTGTGGTGTCGACGGCTTCACGATAGCAATAATTAATCGATATTAAATAAAGAAGAAATGACAGTCTCTCTCAGTATGAATATCCACGACAGTGGTTGTGGGTATTTTCCAGTATCTATACTGATTTTTTTTTTAGAAGTAGTAAGCAGAATCAATTAACCATTAGACATGTGTAAGCAGAATGAAAGCAGAATCCATATGATTGTGCAGAGCTGGATCAACACAGGCCTAGTCATTCTGGGTCATGCCTGGTCTTGTGAAGGCCATTGGACAGGCACATTAGTTAATCAGTTATAGGCACAATTAGACACGCACCTGCATTAGGAGTGCATGCCACCAATAGAATCTACGCCAATCAGAGAATGGAAACTAAGCTAAAATGAGTCCAAGGCAAAAAGATAAGTGTGGCCAAGGCTAAAGGGTATAAGTCACTCCACTTTATGTAAATGATTATGTATGTTATGTAAGTGTAAAACTGTATAAAAGGAGAGTGCTGAGACTGAAAAGATCAGTTGTTCCATGGAACTGCTCGGCTTGTTACTTTGTAATAAAGTATTTGAATTCACAAGTTCCGGTATCTGAGAAATATTATTGGCCGAATATTTCTACAAGGTCACAGTCAAACTTAGATGCATAAAGTACCGATCTGAAGTGAGCTCTAAAAAGGCGTTCCTTACATACGGCTACATAAAAACATACATAAACATGATTCATTGGATTGGTTCCTACATGATTGGCTCTGTCTCCGATCTTAACTTAACTTCTTTGGGGTAGGGGGCAGTATTTTCACGTCCGGATGAAAAGCTTGCTCAGAGTAAAGGGCCTGATACAAAGCCATAAAAGCTAGAATATGCATATTATTAGTAGATTTGGAGAGAAACCCCTCTGAAGTTTCTAAAACTGTTTGAATGATGTCTGTGAGTATAACAGAACTCATCAGGCAGGGAAAAACCTGAGAAAAAATTCAACCAGGAAGTGAGAAATCTGAGGTTGGTTGATTTTCAACTCAGCTCCTATTGAAGATACAGTGGGATATTGGTAATGTTGCACTTCCTAAGGCTTCCACTAGATGTCAACAGTCGTTAGAACCTTGTCTGATGCCTCTACTGTTTAGTGGGGCCGAAGGAAAGAGGAATGAGTCAGGTCTGCCATGAAGTGACCATGCTCTGACCATGCGCGTTCACGTGAGAGAGAGCTCTGTTCCATCGCAATTCTGAGGACACAGGAATACTCCAGTTGGAACATTATTGAAGAATTATGTTAAAAACATCCTAAAGATTGATTCAATACTTCGTTTGTCATGTTTTTACGGACTGTAATATAACTTTCTTAACTTTTCGTCCGTACTTTCCGCTGGACCTGCCCGCACGTCGTGAGTTTGGAAAGTGTACTGAACGCTAGAACAACATGGAGGAATTTGGACATAAATGATGGACATTACCGAACAAAACAAACATTTATTTATTTATTGTGGAACTAGGATTCCTGGGAGTGCATTCTGATGAAGATCATCAAAGGTAAGTGAATGTTTATATTGTTACTTCTGACTTCTGTTGACTGCATAATATGGCGGCTATATTTGTGTCTTGATTGGGCTCTGAGCGCCGACTCAGTTCATTGCTTTTTTCGTAAAGCTTTTTTGAAATTGACAGAGGTTGCATTAAGGAGAAATGCATCTAAAATTTCATGCCTAACATTTGTATCTTTTAGCAATGTTTATTATGAGTATTCCTGTAAATTGATGTGGCTCTCTGCAAAATCAAAGGATGTTTTGTGACTTCTGAACGTAAGGTGCCAATGTAAACTCAGATTTTTGGATATAAATATGAACTTTACCAAACAAAACATACATGTATTGTGTAACATGAAGTCCTATGAGTGTCATCTGATGAAGATCATCAAAAGTTAGTGATTCATTTGATCTATATTTCTGCTTTTTGTGAATCCTCTCTTTGGCTGGAAAAATGACTGTGTTATTCTGTGAATAGGCACTCACCTAACATAATCGTTTGGTTTGCTTTCGTTGTAAAGCTTTTTTGAAATTGGACACTGTGGCTGGATTTACAACAAGTGTATCTTTAAAATGGTGTAAAATACATGTATGTTTGAGGAATTTTAATTATGTGATTTCTGTTGTTTTGAATTTGGCGCCCTGCACTTTCACTGGCTGTTGAAGAGGTGGGACGCTAACGTCTCACGTACCCTAGAGAGGTTAAAGAACATATTCATATTCTCAAGCCCTGGTCTAACCATATTGTAGCCTAAACATCAGCTGATCAACAGGACCTTAAACTTCTCTAGGGTAGGGGGCAGCATTCGAATTTTGGATGAAAAGCATGCCCAAATTAAACTGCATGCTACTCGGGCCCAGAATATATGATATGTATATAACTGGTAGATTTGGATAGAAAACTCTAAAGTTTCCAAAACTGTTAAAATAGTGTCTGTCAGTATAACAGAACTTATTTGGCAGGCGAAAATCTGAGAAGAATCCATTCAGGAAGTAGGATTTCCTTTGGTTTTGTAGTTTTCTATTCAATGCCATTACAGTATCCATTGACTTAGGACTCAAATTGCAGTTTCTATGCCTTCCACTAGATGTCAACAGTCTTTAGAAATTGTTTCAGGCATGTATTCTGAAAAATGAGGGAGTAAGAGCAGTCTGAATGAGTGGACCCTGCCGTGTCAGAGCTTTTTCATGTGCGCGACCGAGAGAGTGCCTTTCATGTTAACCTTTTATATTGACGACGTTATTGTCCGGTTTAAATATTATCGATTATTTAGGCCAAAAACAACCTGAGGATTGAATATAAACATCGTTTGACATGTTTCTATGAACTTTACGGATACAATTTGGATTTTTTGTCTGCCTGTGGTGACTGCGTTTGAGCCTGTGGATTACTGAAGAAAACGCGAACAAAACACAGGTTTTTGGATATAAAGAGACTTTATCGAACAAAAGGAACATTTATTGAGTAAATGAATGTCTTCTGAGTGCAACCATATGAAGATCATCAAAGGTAAGGGATTAATTGTATCTCTATTTCTGACTTGTGTAACTCTTCTACTTGGCTGGTTACTGTTTGTAATGATTTGTCTGCTGGGCTGTTCTCAAATAAATGTAAGGTATGCTTTCGCCGTAAAGCATTTTTTTTTTWAATCTGACACCGTGGTTGGATTCACAAGAAGTTAATCTTTAAACCTATGTAAAATATGTTTTGTTTTCTGAATTTTTATAATGAGTATTTCTGTATTTGAATTTGATGCTCTGCAATCTCACTGGATGTTGGTCAGGTGGGACCATACCCTAGAGAGGTTTTAAGAAGACTTGAGCTTTTCAGGGCTGGATCAAAAGCCAAGCCTGCACACCCAGGAGCTTTCCAGGTGGCATGGCGGGTTGACCACATGTGACTGACATTGCAGTTCTACTTTGTGGGGGGTTAAGTGCCTTCAAGAGCACAACGGCAGTAGATGGCAGGCCTACATTGCATTCGGAAAGTATTCAGACCCCTTGACTTTTTCCAAATTTTGTTAGGTTACAGCGTATGAAAAAATTTATTAAATAATAATATGTTTCTTCATCAATCTACACACAATACCCCATAAAGAACAAAGAAAAACAGTTTAGACAGTTTTGATAATTTGTGACTCACTACCTGGATTCGGTCTTATGTAGCAACATTTGAAATTGTGTTTTTTTACATTATATAAAAGTAGAGACTCAGAGCTACAAAATAGTATACCATACACTGCATTTGAGGAACAATGGGAAAGTAATTCTGCTTTGAAAGTTGATCAACTTGTAAACTCACTTTTGAGAAAATATTTTCCTATCTAGTGAAGAGCTCTTTGTCTACACGCATTCAGCATAATTCACACCCTCACCAGCTCTGCTGGCAACAATTTCATTACGCTTTTTTGCAGACGTTTACTGACACCGGCCATATTCAACATGTGTTGTACATGTCACGTTAGTTAACGAACCAGCCAGCCAAAGTTAGCTAGATAAACAATAAACAGTGGCAACAATGCCACAGTGCTGGGAGCTAACTAACCATGTTCAATGTTAGCGAGCTAACATTAGGCTCTAACTAGAACAGCACACGTCTCTGGGAAACGAATAATAATGCTAGCTAACAGTACACTTTAGCTTAAGACATATAGCTTGCTAGCTAGGTAAACAAAGTGTAAGTTCACACACATCACGTTAACCAACGAGCCAGCCAGCGAACGTTAGCTAGTTAAACAACAATGAACAGTGCCAACAATGCCATAGTGATGGGAGTTAACCAACCATGTTCAATGTTAGCTAGCTAACATTAGGCTTTAACTAGAACAGCAAACGGCTCTGGGAAACGTATAATAACATCAGCTAGGGAGCCAGCCAGCTAACGTTAGCTAGTTAAACAACAATGAACAGTGCCAACAATGCCATAGTGATGGGAGTTAACCAACCATGTTCAATGTTAGCTAGCTAGACCATCTTACCTGTATACATCATCGTGCATGGACGCGTTGTGTCGAATAAATATTGGTTCAATAATATCTCAGACACCGGAGCTTGTGAGTTCAGTACAGACTTAATTACAAAGTAACAAACCGAGATGGTCCATGGAGCAACTGCCGGTCCCAGACTCAGAGATCTCTGTATATACAGCTTCAGTCTGGCATAACATACATAGTCACTCCTCTTTATGTAAATGATCCACACCGTTTAGTATTCAGACCTTTGCACAATGTAGCAACGCCCACTTCCGCTCAACAGTTTTCATCCTTACGTATATGGCAGCTGAGGCAGCTGTCTATCGTTGTCTCTGATTGGGAACCATACCCGGCAAACAAAGAAATAGAACACATAGATTGCCCACCCTAGTCACACCCTGACCTAACCAAAATAGAGAATAAAAAGGATCTCTAATGTCAGGGCGTGACAGGTTTAAACTTTTCTATTAAGGGTAAATGCCCTTGTTTAAATGTAATCTAATGCGTCCAACATAACAGAGCTTACATAAACAGCAAGGAAGATATTGGGAACTTTCCAGTACAAATGTGACATCTTAGAGTAGTAAGCAGAATAAGTGCACTCTATATGCGTGTCTAGGTCATTAGGCACCATTAGACATGCACCTGTCTTGGGAGTCTGCATGTCTGTTTATTTTTGTACCATTGTTATGGCCTAATGTTTACTGTTGCTATGGTTACGCCACCAATGGAATCTATGCTCTAATATGAAACCAAGCTAAAAATTAGTGCAAGGCAAAAAGATAATGGTGGCTAAATGCCAGAGGGGATGAATCATTAACATGAAGAGGAGTTACTATGTGTGTGACGTAAGGATGAAAACTGTATAACAAGTGTGTGCCAAGGCTGGGAAGGCAGATGCTTCATGAACCAGCTTGGCTTTTATTACTTTGTAAAAAAGTATATTTTAACTCACAGGTTCCGGTATTTGAGAAATATTATTGACTGAATATTTCAACGACAAAGACAACTTAACAAATACTACACTAAGAACGGTTTCATAGACATGGGTTAAGCCTAGTCCTAGACTAAGCAATGCCTTTTAATGCAGATCTCCATTGACAGGAACTTCTTAGTCTAAGACTAGGCTTCATCTCTGACTGTGTAACCGCCATATAGTGTGTCACAAACAGCTGACTTTTCACACTACACTCAAACTGTGTGGTTTCTCATTTTTCCTCATGGACTTGTAGCAGCAAGCCCTTACGCTGACCTCTCCTGTCACTTTGTCCCTGTTCGAAACAGTTTGGAATAAAAAGAATGAGCAATCATAATGTTAGCTAGCTACTGTAAAAGGCATGTCTTAAACTACGTTACAGCTTTCAGTAAACATCCTTGTCTGGTCTGATAGGCAACTTGGCTATACTTAAGTTACCTTCATAGTTGAAAAGGTAACTGGAGACAAAGTTTGAATCCTTTTTCCAACTTGGAGGTCGGTGCTTTGCTACCTGTCTTGGCCAGACGATGTACATCGGTCACTGTTATCTTTGGCAGCTCTTGCAAGCGCCTTGAGTAAAACAGTGCCATGGTTGGTAAGGTAGGGGGGCGTTGGCATATTGCTAGCCACCTTACTAGTTAGCTAGCTAAGTTAGCTATTAACGCGCTGTGAAGGATGGTTTTGTTCTCTTTTAACATAAATATATGCCTTATAGAAAAAGGACATGATAATCACAAAATATAGCGTCACTGCAGAAAAGCTGTTGTTAATCTAGGGTATCGACTGTGCAAACCACAAGGTTGAGACAAGATGGAAAAATGCTGAATAACAAGAAAACAGGAACTGAGTTATGTGTAGGAAAAATGCTGAATAACAAGAAAACAGGAACTGAGGAATGTGTAGAAACCAACAAATCAGCTCAATCTTCACAAACACCATTCCGGACATTTGAATCCTGAGTGCTGTGTCTGGGCACCACCGATAGGCTAGCAAGTTTAAACCACGCTAAGCCTCTACTGTGACAGGCCAACTCTAAAGTTGGAACTACCTCTGTCACAGTATAAAATTGCTAGCCACCTTACTAGTTAGCTAGCTAAGTTAGCTATTAACGCGCTAAGAGACAAAAGAAGATACAGAACACAATAATCGAATTACAAAAATCACTAACTAAACGCATAAGCAGAATTTTCAACAAGAATGATTAAAAAACACTATAGAAATATGATTATATTAATATACTGAGATGATGATAAAACGAGCGACTTCGAGGCTAGTATGGCTACAAACAGGCTGACAGGACGCGATCGGGACATGAAGCTATGTATCGGGTAGGAAGTTGAGCGGAAGTGGGCGTTGCTACATTGTGCAAAGGTCTGAATACTAAACGGTGTGGATCATTTACATAAAGAGGAGTGACTATGTATGTTATGCCAGACTGAAGCTGTATATACAGATATCTCTGAGTCTGGGACCGGCAGTTGCTCCATGGACCATCTCGGTTTGTTACTTTGTAATTAAGTCTGTACTGAACTCACAAGCTCCGGTATCTGAGATATTATTGAACCAATATTTATTCGACACAACGCGTCCATGCACGATGATGTATTCAGGTAAGATGGTCTAGCGTTAGCTAGCTGATGTTACATTTTCAGATAGTACACGTTTTCTCATTTTGACAGAAAGTGGTTTCATTTCAAGCTAGTGTACTGTTAGCTAGCTAACGTTAGCTGGCTGGCTCCCTAGCTGATGTTATTATACGTTTCCCAGAGCCGTTTGCTGTTCTAGTTAAAGCCTAATGTTAGCTAGCTAACATTGAACATGGTTGGTTAACTCCCATCACTATGGCATTGTTGGCACTGTTCATTGTTGTTTAACTAGCTAACGTTCGCTGGCTGGCTCTGGATCATACTTAGGCAGCCTGTTTTTCACCTTAGTTTGTGGGATCTTGATTTTGTTTGTGTGTAGTTGCTTTCTGCACTACAAATAGCTTTATGTTCGTTTTTGTATTTTGTTGTTTTTYGGTGTCATTTTTAATAAAGAAAAATGTACGCCTACCACGCTGCACCTTGGTCTCCTTCTATCAACGAGCGTAACAGAAGATCCCACCAAGCACAAAGGGGAAATGCAGCGTGGCCAGGAGGAGCAGGGATCCTGAGCCTGGGAGAAAAGTGAGTGGAGGACATCATGGACATGGGAGGAGGTTATGGCAGGGGACAAGACCCTGCCATSGAAGCAGGCGGAGGCAGCGAAGTAGGACCAACGGCGACTCCGAAATTCACGACCACGACGGAAGCCTGAGAGGCAGCCCCCCAAATTTTCTGGGCGGGGGCACACGGGTTGGTCGGCGAAGCCGAGGGGCGAGTTTGAGAGCGAAGAGGAGTATTGGGATAGACTGAGCTAGGAGTATTGTGAGATAGTTGAGGGGAGTGATGAGGTAGAGTGGATGGTTTGGTGTCTGGAGCAAGACAGTCGCCGTGAGGAGCGTGGGACCAGTCAGGCACCATGTTTTGCGGAGATACGCAATGTGTCTCCAGTGCGCATCCACAGCCCTGTACGTTCTGTGCCAGCTCCTCGCACTTGCCATGCGAAAATGAGCACCCAGCCAGGACGGGTTGTGCCGGCTCAGCGCTCCTGGTCTCCAGTACACCTCCTCGGTCCAGGATATCCTGCGCCGGCTCTACTCACTGTGTCGCCAGTGCGCCTTCACAGCCCAGTGCGTCCTGTGCCAGCGCCCTGCACTTACCGGGCTAAAGTGAGCATCCAGCCAGGACGGGTTGTGCCAGCTCTACGCTCCAGACCTCCAGTGCGCCTCCACGGCCCAGTATATCATGCACCAGCTCTACGCATGGTATCTCCAGTGCGCCTCCACAGCCCAGTGCGTCCTGTGTCAGCGCCCCGCACTTGCCGTGCTACAGGGGGGATTCAGCCAGGACGCGTTGTGCCAGCTCTGCGCTCCAGACCTCCAGTGCGCCTCCACGGCCCTGCATATCCTSCGCCGGCTCTACACACTATGCCTCCAGTGCGCCTTCATAGCCCAGCGCGTCCCGTGCCAGCTCTCCACACTCACCGAGCTGGAGTGGGTATCCAGCCAGGACGTGTTGTGGCAGCTCCCCGCACCAGGCTTCCAGTACGTCTCCTCAGTCCAGGGAGACCTGTTCCGGCTCCACATACGAAGCCTCCAGTGATGATCCATGGTCCTAAGCCTCCAGTGATGATCCATGGCACGAAGCCTCTAGTGATAATCCATGGCATGAAGCCTCCAGTGATGATCCATGGCCCGGAGCCTCCAGTAATGATCCATGGCACGAAGCCTCCAGTGGTGATCCATGGCCCGGAGCCTGTAGTGGTAATCCATGGCACGAAGCCTCCAGCGAAGGTCCACAGTCCGGAGCCTCCAGCAACGGTCCCCAGTCCGGAGCCTCCAGCGACGGTCCCCAGTCCGGAGCCTCCAGCGACGATCCGCAGTCCGGAGTCTTCAGCGACGAGCTGCAGTCCAGAGCCTCCAGCGGGGGCGGGGGTTCCCAGTCCAGAGCCTTCGGCGACGATCTGCAGTCCCGAGCCTCCAGCGGCGATCTGCAGTCCTGAGCCTCCAGCGGCGGTCTGCAGTCCAGAGCCTCCGGCGATGATCTACGGTCCGGAGGTCCCGGCGACGATCCCTGCACCGGAGGCGCCACCAAAGTGGGGGAGCCTAAAGCGGGGCGTGGTCTGCGTCCCGCACCGGAGCCCCCACCAAGAGTAGATGCCCACCCGGACCCTCCCCTATAGGTTCAGGTTTGCGGCCGGAGTCCGCACCTTTGGGGGGGTACTGTCACGCCCTGACCTTAGAGATCCTTATTTATTGTCTATATTTGGTTAGGTCAGGGTGTGACTCAGGTGGGATAATCTAAGTTTTCTATTTCTTTGTGTTTTTGGCTGAGTATGGTTCCCAATCAGAGGCAGCTGTCTATCGTTGTCTCTGATTGGGGATCATATATAGGTTGTCATTTTCCATTTGGGTTTTGTGGGGAGTTATTTTCTGTTTAGCTGTTTTGTTGCCTGACAGAACTGTGCGCTTTCGTTTTTTCTACTTTGTTATTTTGTTGCGGTGTTCAGTTTATTAAAAATCATGAACGCCTACCACCCTGCACCTTGGTCTCCTTCTTCATCCGACGACAGTAGTTACAGTACAGTGAGGAGAACAAGTATTTGATACACTGCCGATTTTGCAGGTTTTCCTACTTACAAAGCATGTAGAGGTCTGTAATTTTTATCATAGGTACACTTCAACTGTGAAAGACGGAATCAAAAAAAATCCAGAAAATCACATTGTATGATTTTTAAGTAATTAATTTGCATTTTATTGCATGACATAAGTATTTGATCACCTACCAACCAGTAAGAATTCCGGCTCTCACAGACCTTTTAGTTTTTCTTTAAGTAGCCCTCCTGTTCTCCTCTCATTACCTGTATTAACTACACCTGTTTGAACTCGTTACCTGTATAAAAGACACCTGTCCACACACTCAATCAAACAGACTCCAACCTCTCCACAATGGCCAAGACCAGAGAGCTGTGTAAGGACATCAGGGATAAAATTGTAGACCTGCACAAGGCTGGGATGGCCTACAGGACAATTATTAGAAAATTGAATAAGTTCAAGATGACGGTCAACCACCCTCGGTCTGGGGCTCCATTGCAGATTCTCACCTCGTGGGGCATCAATGATCATGAGGAAGGTGAGGGATCAGCCCAGAACTACACGGCAGGACCTGGTCAATGACCTGAAGAGAGCTGGGACCACAGTCTCAAAGAAAACCATTAGTAACACACTACGCCATCATGGATTAAAATCCTGCAGCGCACGCAAGGTCCCCTGCTCAAGCCAGCGCATGTCCAGGCCCGTCTGAAGTTTGCCAATGACCATCTGGATGATCCAAAATTCCAGAAAATGACATTGTATGATTTTTAAGTAATTAATTTGCATTTTATTGCATGACATAAGTATTTCATCACCTACCAACCAGTAAGAATTCCGGCTGTTAGTTTTTCTTTAAGAGCCCTCCTGTTCTCCACTCATTACCTGTATTAATTACACCTGTTTGAACTGGACCTGGTCAATGACCTGAAGAGAGCTGGGACCAGAGTCTCATAGAAAACCATTAGTAACACTGTCACGAATCCCGCTTCCTGAGTCTGTTTTTGCCTGTGTTCTGTCCTGGAGTGTTTTTCCGGTGTCCTGGAACGCACCCTGTCTGGTTGCCGGGCGACGTAGCTAGTTGGGAGATCTCTGATTACCCGCACCTGTATCCCATCAGCTATCTGCACACCTGGTCCTGATCATCACCCCTCCACTTCATAAGCTCTGACCTGACATCCATTCCCTGCCGGATCGTTAGCCATGAACTGTATGTTGTGCCAGCGTATCAGCCTCCAGTTTGATAGAGTTTGTTTTGTTGTTTTGTACGTCTTGCTTGCCTTGACCTTACCCTCCGTTTGTTCTGTCTACAGTCATTCACCGGAACACTCACCCCATCCCTGCCTGGTCGTCGGTGGTTCTGTTACTCCCTTGGATCTGCCTATTCACTCCCATCAACTCACCTCCGCTGCCCGCTCCGCCACCTGGATCTTTCTACCTCTACGTTTAAACTTGTAAATAAATACTCACCTTCGTCCTACTCTCCTTGTCCTGGTCTGCTTCTGGTTCTATTTTAGAAAACCGTGCCAGAACGATCCGGCCAAGGATGAACCCAGCGGACCTGGACTCCGTTTGCCATGCCATTACCCAGCAGGAGAAGATATTGGGACAACACGGCGCTACAGGAGATAGCGTTTTCAGTCCGGAACTTCTCTGCTAGCTTGCCGAGTATCCAGGATCAGCTCAGTTTGCCGGCGGGTCATCCACCACCTGTTTCACCCCTCTCACCTGCCGCTTCTGGAGCGGTTTCTTCCGTGAGCCAAGGTTCCGACGCCTGATAAGTACGAAGGGGATTTGGGAAGATGCCGTTCATTTCTTATGCAGTGTGGTTTAGTTTTTGATCTGCAGCCATACTCTTACGCCACAGAGAAGGCTAGGATAGCTTTTGTTATTGAACTGCTGCGTGGTAGAGCTCTGGAATGGGCTTCAGCCGTTTGGGAACGACAGGACACCTGCATGGCGTCATACCAGGAGTTCACGGCAGAGATGAGAAAGCTTTTTGACCATCCAGTCCGAGGTAAGGACGCAGCTAAACGTTTGTTCTCTCTTCGCCAAGGAGCTCGCAGTGTGGCAGACTTTGTGATCGAATTCAGGACATTGGCTGTGGAGAGTGGTTGGAATGAGGAGTCACTACAAGCGGTTTTTACCAGGGGTTGTCGGAGCAACTCAGGACGAGCTGATCTCCTATCCAGAGCCTAGTGACCTAGACAGTTTGGTCACATTATCTATTCGGGTGGATAACAGAGTTCGAGAGGAAGGAGGGAGAAGCAGTGGGGCCCGTCCAATCAATCAGCAACTCGGTTACCATTCGGGTCAGGAAGTGGACCAGAACGTGTTGATCATTATTCCCCACACGGGATTAGTGGAGGTGTCTTGCCGCCAGATCCTGAACCCATGCAAGTGGGGCGACACGGGTTAACTAAGGAGGAGCGCCAACGTAGACGTGAGACCAACAGCTGCCTCTACTGTGGTAGCTCGGGACATTACATCTCCGCTTGTCCTCAGCGCCCGTTAAACTGCCCGGCTCGTTAGTTTTGGGAGGACTTTTAGCGAGCCAGTTTCGACCTCCCAAGAACCCTGTCAGACCCCGTTTTCCTGCGACCTCATGAATAAGAATCAGAGTTAGCGATGAACGCTTTTATCGATTCAGGTGCCGATGGCAGCTTTATTGATGCCGACTTGGTGGAACAGCTGGGGCTTTCCAAGGAGCAATTGCCGGAAGCCATTGAAGCAACCACTCTGAACGGCAGTAGTCTGGCACGGATCACTATGAGGACTGAACCGGTTAAGATGTTGTTGTCGGGGATCATTCAGAGGTTATCTCTTCTTCATTCTGCCCTCGCCCCATGTTCTCTGGTTCTTGGTTACCCCTGGCTGAGAGAACACAATCCCTCGTTTGATTGGGTGACGGGTAAGGTAACTAGTTGGAGCATTGAGTGTCATGCTAACTGCCTTAGGACTGCCTGTTCTCATGCTGTTCCCAGTCAGGTCAGTGAGTCTGCTCCCCCTGAGATTGTCCCTGGTTCCAGAAACATATCACTGTTTGGGTGAAGTATTCAGTAACAGAAGGCTCTGTCACTTCTCTCCACCGACCTTATGACTGTGCGATTAATCTGTTCCTGGAGCTGCCTTTCCCAAGG
Organism: Salvelinus sp. IW2-2015; assembly: GCF_002910315.2. Lineage (NCBI taxonomy): Eukaryota > Metazoa > Chordata > Actinopteri > Salmoniformes > Salmonidae > Salvelinus > Salvelinus sp. IW2-2015. Next base: position 56,393,767 of record NC_036842.1, read on the forward strand.
GACGGTTATACAGTATCTCTCGACCTGAGCGTGAAGCCTTGGAGACCTACATCAGGAGTCTCTAGCTGCAGGTCTCATTCGCCCCTCGTCATCACCCCTGGGAGCAGGATTCTTTTTTGTGAGCAAGAAGGATGGCTCTCTTCGACCGTGTATTGATTATCGGGGGTTGAATGATATTACGGTCAAAAACAAGTATCCTCTGCCCTTGATGAGCTCTGCTTTCGACTCTTTACAGGGTGCTACGGTGTTTACGAAGCTTGACCTACGCAATGCTTATCATTTGGTTCGGATCAGAGAGGGGGACGAGTGGTTGACTGGGTTCAATACACCTATGGGACATTTCGAGTACCAGGTGATGCCGTTTGACTGACCAACGCTCCTGCTGTGTTCAAAGTATGGTGAATGACGTGCTGAGAGATATGATTGGTATTTTTGTGTTCGTTTACCTGGATGATATCCTCATCTTCTCGAGGGAGCCTTCTAGCCACGTCCAGATGTCAAGCAGGTCCTGCAGCGGTTATTGGAGAACCGCCTGTTCGTGAAGGCTGAGAAGTGTGATTTTCACGCCCACACTACGTCCTTCCTCGGGTACATTCATCTCCAGGGGAGAGATCAAGATGGACCAAGAGAGGTTCGGGCGGTTCGGGATTGGGCCCAGCCCGGTACGAGATTGCAGCTCCAGAGATTCCTGGGGTTTGCGAACTTCTATCGGGGTTTATCCGTGAGTGTTGGGTCCTTTACCGTCTAGGATTTCCTCCCAAGTCCATTCCCTTTTCCCCATTGCTGTTGTTCTTGCCTTCCTTCTCCAATCCGCTTGGTCCTGTTATGGTGGGTGTTTCTTGTAACGGCTGTCGTAGTCGTTCTCCCTCCTCAGACGAGGAGGAGCATGGATCGGACCAAGATGCGGATTGGTAAGTATTCATATTTTAATGGGAAAACAACAAACACTACAAAATACAACAACCAACAAACGTGACTAACCTGAAACAGTCCTGTGTGGCCCAAACACTGACACAGGAACAAACACCCACAAAACACAAGTGAAACCCTGGCTGCCTTAGTATGATTCTCAATCAGGGACAACGATTCACAGCTGTCTCTGATTGAGAATCATACCAAGCCGAACACAAAATCCCAACATAGAAAATCAAACCTAGACCAACCCACCCAACTCACGCCCTGACCAACTAAAACAAATACATGACAAAGGAAAACAGGTCAGGAACGTGACAACATCTATGTATATAATTTCCATTTATTTGACTCTTTTCTTAAACAGGTGCATTAAATATTTTCTAAATAAAAATAAATGGTAAAAAATAAAAGGAAATAAAAATAAAAGGTAAATGACTTGAGAAGATAATCATTTTATTGTACGTCATTACCAAATAGGCTATAATGTCATCAAATTGCTAGATTTAAAAAAATAATGATTTTTTAATAGTGTATTTAGGATACATTCTATGCTAGCACTTCAACTGGAGTTAACATAGAAATCTCTTCTATTTATGACCAAATACTGTAAAAATGTTATTCCCACCACACGTCATTCCCACCATAATGAACTGTGATGGTAAGGACAAAATGTATTAGTTCATACATTTTAACTTAMCTTAAGACCTGAAAAGACAAACATTACATATGATCATGGTTAAGTTGAAATTGAAAACTTATTTGCTCAATAAAACCATTAAATTATGGATTATGTTAGGATGATTGAGTGATTTTGGTTACTATGGTTCCTGACTTCAATGGTGAATGTTTTATTTTTCTATAAGATCAACCAAGGACAGGACAAGGACATACACTATGCAAAAGTATGGGGACACCCCTTCAAATTAGTGGATTCGGCTATTTCAGCAACACCCATTGCTGAAAGGTGTATAAAATCGAGCACACAGCCATGCGATCATCATAGTCTAACACTGCCAGTAGAATGGCCCGTACTGAAGTGCTCAGTGACTTTCAACTGGCACCATCATAGGATGCCACCTTTCCAACAAGTCAGTTCGTCAAATTTCGGCCCTGCTAGAGCTGCCCCGGGCAACTGCAAGTGCTTTTATTATGAAGTGGAAACGTCTAGGCGCAACAACAGCTCAGCCGCCAAGTGGTAGGCCAGACAAGCTCAGAACGGGACCACTGAGTGCTGAAGGTGTAAAAATCGTCTGTCCTCGGTTGCAACACTCACTACCGAGTTCCAAACTGCCTCTAGAAACAACGTCAGCACAATAACCGTTCGCCGGGAGCTTCATGAAATGGCTTTCCATGGCCGAGCAGCCGCACACAAGCATAAGATCACCATGCGCAATGCCAAATGTCTGCTGGAGCAGTGTAAAGCTAGCCACCATTGGATTCTGGAGCAGTGGATACACGTTCTCTGGAGTGATGAATGACGCTTCACCATCTGGCAGTTCGACAGATTAATCTGTGTTTGGCCGATGCCATGAAAACGTGTCSTGGAAATTCAGTACTGAGAGAGACTTGGTCTTCAAACAATCATCTTTATTTAATATCGATGAATTATTGCAATAATGAAACTGTCATCCCAACAGTCTTGATTGTTAGGCTGAGCGCCTCTCCTTTACAGACAATGCACAGTTTTATATAACTAATATCCAGAGTGCTTGGTTCCACCCCTCCCATATAGATTTGGGGGCACCATACGCCACTTTGGGTTCCTCCTCTGCTCATCTGCCTCTGGTGCTGTCTTTCAGATTCCATTTTAATTAGGAATACTGAGGCCTTTGTTCTGTTCCTTCAGGCTCTCTCTATCTCGGTTACAACCACCCCACATCCTGTCCATGGAATACATCTCATTTCCCTCAGTGCACCACTGATCATAGAATGGAATGTGTCTGTAAAGTTTCATCACCCTCTAGTAAAACCCATTTCCTCAGTGCCCAGACTAGCTGCAGGAAGCTAGAGTGGACACCATGAAAACTCAGCTTTAGCAGGCCAGTCTTACTCTTAGTTAAATATATAATCGTTTACTATGAATATCAAACAAATCAGGTAAGTATGTCATTTTTCTATCACTAACGCAACCTGCCCGAATCCATAGCACCAACTGTAAAGTTTGATGGAGGAGTAATAATGGTCTGGAGCTGTTTTCATAGTTCAGGCTAGGCCCCTTCGTTCCAGTGAATGGAAACCTTAACCTTACAGCATACAGTGACATTTTAGACGATTCTGGGCTTCCAACCTTGTTGCAACATTTGAGGGAGGGCCCTTTCCTGTTTCAGCATGACAATGCCCCCGTGCACAAAGTTAGGTCCATACAGAAATGGTTTGTCGAGATCGGTGTGGAATAACTTGACTGGCCTGCACAGAGCCCTGACGTCAACCCCATCAAACACCTTTGGGATGAATTGGAATGCCGACTGCGAGCCAGGCCTAATCGCCCAACATCAGTTCCCGACCTCACTAATGCTCTTGTGGCTGAATGGAGGCAAGTCCCCATAGCAATGTTCCAACATCTAGTGGAAAGCCTTCCCAGGAGAGTGGAGGTTTTTAAAACAGCAAATCCATCTCACAACTTTCCCAGCGAGAAAAAAAGGAGGCTATAGAAAATCAACCAAAGAAACAGAAGATCAACTATCCAGAAAATTATGGTTATGGAGTCATACCTGTAAAGGAACACACCACAACACTCACCTGAAGTCTTACTGCTACAGAATGATGACCTAACTGCCCCTCAAATGACTCCACATCTATGTGATTGTTTTGGCCCATGCACAAACCATGATAATTCAACAAACAGAGGCAGACAAAGCACAACCTTCCACTTCCACAGCCATCTCCTAGCACAATTACAGCCCATTGCAGACATACATGAGGGACTGGTTTGAAAGTGGTGTTGTGAAATATGATGAAGACCCTTACCMTCGTGTTATACAAGATGTTGATGCAGAGCGCTGCACTTTACTCAAGACAATAAGTTGTGTGGGAGCCAACCGATTATTTTGGCCAATGAGAGAGGACATTGTATGGTACCAACCAGAGAATGTGCTTGGGCTTCTCCCTGAGCCACATCCAGCGACAAAACAGCATATGATGCTTGATGGCGCAGTCTGGGAGGAAATTCTCTCTCTCGTTAAGCAGTAGAGTGCATTAAGGGCAAATCTAATCTTGAGTGAGCACACACCTGCCTCATGAGTCTGAATCTATAGACTGCAGCCAGTGAACAATAATTTGTTTAATGTCAACCAGTTTCCAACACTGTACATGCATTTCWGCCTAATGCATTGAATCCCGGAATTGTTCCAAAAGATGCTTAAGTTATTGAGGCATCAATTTTTGGGGGGGGTTTTGAATGGTGTGTTCTATATCTTCAATAAAATTACAACTGTGACATTAAAATGTTTAATGGTACTTTTCATCAGTTGTTTCGTATGAAATGTCATTTCCACCACTGTCATTACCACAGAGCTAAGTCATTACCATCACGGTACAGGAAAAGGTATATTAAATTACAATTGATATTGATGATATTTCCCATGTCTGATCTGAACCTTGTATGCTTGTTATTAAGAATTCCTAAAAAAAWTTAAAATATTGAGATTGATGTTGTAAATACATGTTTCTGAGTATCATCCAGGCATATATGGGTATTTAGACATGACAATGATGAATACATATAATTAAGACAACTTCAAAATAGTAAAGAAATATTATTTAAAAAATAATAATGTAATATAAAATACCTTAGGCACAATTTCTGTAATTTCCTTTTCAACTAAAATAGCTACTTTTATGTGGTGGTAATGAGATTTCCCCTCTGGTATTTGTGGGAACCGATAAAAATATTCTTAAGTAGTATGGTCTCAGCCACTATTAGATCTTGTTTCCAGACAGAGTGAAGAAAATATTCAGCTAGTATTGGGGATTTTCCAGTACCTTGAGAATTTTCCAGTACCTATACTGTTTTCTTAGAAGTAGTAAGCAGAATCGATACAGGGTTAACCATGAGTCAATACAGGCTTAACAGTTCTGGGTCATCATTGGTCTTGTGAAGGCCATTGGACAGGCACATTGGTTAATAATTTATAGGCACCATAGGCCATTAGACATGCACCTATGTCTAATGGTGCCTATACATGATTAACCAATGTACCTGTCCAAGGAACATACAGTTGAAGTCGGAAGTTTACATAGACTTAGGTTGGAGTCATTAAAACTAATTTTCAACCACTCCACAAATTTCTTGTTAACAAACTATGGTTTTGGCAAGTCGGTTAGGACACCTACTTTGTACATCACACAAGTAATTTTTCCAACAATTGTTTACAGATTATTTAACTTATAATTCATTGTAACACAATTCCAGTGGGTCAGAAGTTTACATACACTAAGTTGACTGTGCCTTTAAACAGCTTGGAAAATGTTAAAAATGAAGCTTATGATAGGCTAATTGCCATCATTTGAGTCAATTGGAGGGGTACCTGTGGATGTATTTCAAGGCTTATCTTCAAACTCAGTGACTCTGCTTGACATCATGGGAAAATCAAAAGAAATCAGCCAAGACCTCAGAAAAAAATGTGTATACCTCCACAAGTCTGGTTCATCCTTGGGAGCAATTTCCAAACGCCTGAAGGTACCACGTTCATCTGTACAAACAATAGTACGCAAGTATAAACACTATGGGACCACACAGCCGTCATACCGCTCAGGAAGGCGACACATTCTGTCTCCTGGAGATGAACGTACTTTGGAGCGAAAAGTGCAAATCAATCCCAGAAGAACAGCAAAGGATCTTGTGAAGATGCTGGAGGAAACCACAGTAAAACAAGTCATATATCGACATAGCCTGAAAGGCCGCTCAGCAAAAAATGCCAGAATACGGTTTGCAACTGCACAATGGGACGAAGATCTACTTTTTGGAGAAATGTCCTCTGGTCTGATGAAACAGAAATAGAACTGTTTGGCCATAATGACCATTGTTATGTTTGGAGGGAAAAAAGGGGAGGCTTGCAAGCAGAGGAACACCATCCCAACCGTGAAGCACGGGGGTGGCAGCATCATGTTGTGGGGGTGCTTTGCTGCAGGAAGGTATGGTGCACTTCACAAAATCGCGCATCATGAGGGAGGACAATTATGTGGATATAATGAAACAACATCTCAAGACATCAGTCAGGAAGTTAAAGCTTGGTCGCAAATGGGTCTTCCAAATGGACAATGACCCCAAGCATACTTCCAAGTTGTGGCAAAATGGCTTAAGGACAACAAAGTCAAGGTATTGGAGTGGCCATCACAAAGCCCTGACCTCAATTCTATAGATAATTTGTAAGCCAAACGGAAAAAGCGTGCACGAGCAAGGAGGCCTACAAACCTGACTCAGTTACACCAGCCTGTCAGGAGGAATGGGCCCATGGTGTTTATACTTGCATACTATGTTTGTACAGATGAACGTGGTACCTTCAGGAGTTTGGAAATTGCTCCCAAGGATGAACCAGACTTGTGGAGTATACACATTTTTTTCTGAGGTCTTGGATGATTTTTTTTGATTTTACCATGATGTCAAGCAAAGAGGCACTGAGTTTGAATGTAGCCTTGAAATACATCCACAGGTACACCTCCAATTGACTAAAATTATGTCAATTAGCCTATCAAAGCATCCAAAGCCATGACATCAATTTTATGGATTTTCCAAGCTGTTTAAAGGCACAGTCAACTTAGTGTATGTAAACTTCTGACCCACTGGAATTGTGATACAATGAATTATAAGTGAAATAATCTGTCTGTAAACAATTGTTGAAAAATTACTTGTGTGATGCACAAAGTAGATGTCCTAACCGACTTGCCAAAACTATAGTTTTTAACAAGAAATGTGTGGAGTGGTTGAAAAATGAGTTTTAATGACTCCAACCTAAGTGTATGTAAACTTCCGACTTCAACTGTTAGATTGCTGGATGATACGTACAATTAATTGCATACAATTTTCATTAGTTTGTGTCTTGAGATAACACCCAAGGATGAAATTGAAAGAGACGGCATGGAGATCAGCATCACATAGGGCATAGAATGGAGCGGATGGATGGTTTTTCCCCAGTCTTAGGTTGGTGTGAATGATTAAACATGTACTTTTTCTCTCTCCTTTTCAAGTCAATATGTTTTGGTTTCGTGGAACATAGAGTGATCATTGTTCCAGAGGAGGGTTGATGTATATTGACTAATTGATTGAGAATGTTTTAGTATGTTTATAACTGTAGAAGTGCATTAGGAGTAGTGACTATTGTGTTATGGGTTGATGGAATGATACCACTCTATATACACTGCTCAAAAAATAAAGGGAACACTTAAACAACACAATGTAACTCCAAGTCAATCAACTTCTGTGAAATCAAACTGTCCACTTAGAAGCAACACTGATTGACAATAAATTTCACATGTGTTGTGCAAATGGAATGACAAAAGGTGGAAATTATGGCAATTAGCAAGACACCCCCAAAAAAGGAGTGATTCTGCAGTGGTGACACAGACAACTTCTCAGTTCCTATGCTTCCTGGCTGATGTTTTGGTCACTTTTGAATGCTGGCGGTGCTCTCACTCTAGTGGAGCATGAGACGAGTCTACACCCACACAAGTGGCTCAGTAGTGCAGTTCATCCAGGATGGCACATCAATGCGAGCTGTGGCAAAAAGGTTTGCTGTGTCTGTCAGCGTAGTGTCCAGAGCATGGAGGCGCGTAACGCAGGAGCAGGAGGCCAGTAACATCAGGAGACGTGGAGGAGGGCCGTAGGAGGGCAACAACCCAGCAGCAGGACCGCTACCTCCGCCTTTTGTGCAAGAAGGTGCACTGCCAGAGCCCTGCAAAATGACCTCCAGCAGGCCACAAATGTGCATGTGTCTGCTCAAACGGTCAGAAACAGACTCCATGAGGGTGTATAGGGCCGACGTCCACAGGTGGGGTTGTGCTTACAGCCAGCACCGTGCAGGACGTTTGGATTTGCCAGAGAACACCATATTGGCAATTCGCCACTGGGCCCTGTGCTCTTCACAAATGAAAGCAGGTTAACACTGAGCACATGAGCACATGTGACAGACGTGACAGAGTCTGGAGACGCCGTGGAGAACGTTCTGCTGCTGCAACATCCTCCAGCATGACCGGTTTGGCGGTGGGTCAGTCATGGTGTGGTGGCATTTCTTTGTGGTGCCGCACAGCCTTCCATGTGCTCGCCAGAGGTAGCCTGACTGCCATTAGGTCCGAGATAGATCCTCAGACCCCTTGTGAGACCATATGCTGACACATGCACATTTGTGCCTGCTGAGGTCATTTTGCAGGGCTCTGGCAGTGCACCTTCTTGCACAAAGGCGGAGGTAGCGGTCCTGCTGCTGGGTTGTTGCCTCCTACGGCCTCCTCCACGTCTCCTTGATGTACTGGCCTGTCTCCTGTAGCGCCTCCATGCTCTGGACACTACGCTGACAGCAAACGCAACCTTTTTGCCACAGTCGCATTGATGTTCCATCCTGGATGAACTGCACTACTGAGCCACTTGTTGTGGGTTTGGACTCCGTCTCATGCTACTACTAGAGTGAGAGCACCGCCAGCATTCAAAAGTGACCAAAACATCAGCCAGGAAGCATAGGAACTGAGAAGTTGTCTGTGGTCACCACCTGCAGAATCACTCCTTTTTTGGGGGTGTCTTGCTAATTGCCTATAATTTCCACCTTTTGTCTATTCCATTTGCACAACAGCATGTGAAATTTATTGTCAATCAGTGTTGCTTCCTAAGTGGACAGTTTGATTTCATAGAAGTGTGATTGACTTGGAGTTACATTGTGTTGTTTAAGTGTTCCCTTTATTTTTTTGAGCAGTGTATATTGTTACAGGAGATAGCTCGTAGGAGAGGGAGGACCGCTAACTGTGCACAATATAGGAACTATTATGAAGTTAAATTGAACGTTACACATACCCAGATCATGGTGAAAGTAGCAGAGATAGTGTTGGCATTTCAGACTCTATTGTCAACTTTCAAGAAACCTGTGACTCAAAGTTTTATTAGGTTGGATATTATTCCAACATCATTCATCTCTTTCCCAATTTCTAACAGCCGACGAACACTTGACAGATTACATGCAATAGTTATTCTGAGGCTATAGGCATGGGCCATTTTAGTAGTAGCAGGGGTTACTTTAGTAGCATTGTTGGGATATCATTTTATGAGGCCTCATGCCACATGGCTTGGTAGCTGGTAAATGGGAGACCGATGGGAGTCCCGAGGGCTGTTATTCACGTCACAAATTAGAGATCTGTCCATAATGGGAGAGTCTATGTTGTCAGGAAATGACTCATGCGTTGCAGTGTGTATATTCCCATTTGGAAGCGGCACATGAGGAGCAGGGGATAACCGATGGCACGGGCAGAATTCTGGAGATTGAGTGTACATCAAGATACCAAGCGGGGGTGTTGGGACAGCATTGGTCTGGTCCACACACAGTACTCCTTACAACACCTGCAGCGGTAAAGATCGTCACGCCTCTCCTCGGTGGGTGCATAGTTCTCACGTGAAGTGGGGTCCAGCTGCATAATGGGTGAGCTTGAAGACACCATAACAGAGGAAGTGGAGCTAATGAGAGAAAGAAAGACTAGATTCACTGTAGATAGACAGCTCTGGGTCTGGGAGCTACTTTAAACACCATAGTTGGGTTGGGTTAGCTGCTTTATTGGGTAATGCATCATATGAAAGGATCGATGTTGGGGTAATTTTACTCTAAACAACATTTTGGAGGCATTGATGTGAAAGTCAAGCCATGGTTGAAGCAGTTTCAGGTTTGGTATATAAAGAACCGGTATTCTCTGTATGATTCAACTGCTCGGTCCGACAGTCGAGGCTGTTGGGCTGACAGTTTCATCATTGCAATAATTAATCGATATTAAATACAGATGATTGTTTGAAGAAATGACCAAGTCTCTCTCAGTACTGAATTTCCACGGCAACAGCCAATATATCTCTGTTGCTAGTCAGGAACTTAATTGGTTCCTCTCGCTGGTTTAGTCATTGTGTGTGTAATAGGACTGTTCCTTCTTATTTCATCTGACCTGACCTCGTGCCAAATTCCTCACTCCTCCCAACTCAAAGGCTGTCCTACCTTATCAGTGACTGAAACCAGACTGTTGCCCTTTGCCTCCCGCCATAGAATCCATGAGATTTAACAAAAATATGTTTGACAGAAAGTAAACTTCCTGCCTGCCCCTCTTGTCTCCCTCCATTGACCAGCATATACAGTACCAGTCAAAAGTTTGGACACCTACTCATTCCAGGGTTTTTCTTTATTTTTACTATTTTCTACATTGGAGAATAATAGTGAAGACTTCAAAACTATGAAATAACACATATGGAATTATGTAGTAACCAAAAAAGTGTTAATAATATAAAAATGTATTTTATATTCTTCAAAGTTGCCACCCTTTGCCTTGATGACAGCTTTGCACACTTGGCATTCTCTCAACCAGCTTCATGAAGTATTCACCTGGACTGCATTTCAATTAACAGGTGTGCTTTGTTAAAAGTTAATTTGTGGAATTTCTTTCCTTCTTAAAACTTCTTATGGATGAGGGGCAGTATTGAGTAGCTTGGATGAATAAGGTGCCCAGAGTAAACTGCCTGCTACTCAGGCCCAGAAGCTAAGATTAGCATATTATTAGTAGATTTGGATAGAAAACACTCTGAAGTTTCTAAAACTGTTTGAATGATGTCTGTGAGTATAACAGAACTCATATGGCAGGCAAAAACCTGGGGAAAAATCCAACCAGGAAGTGGGAAATCTGAGGTTTGTAGGTCAAGTCTTTGCGTATCCAATATACAGTGTACAATTTGGGCCGATTGCTTCCACTAGATGTCAACAGTCTTTAGAACCTTGTTTCAGGCTTCTACTGTGAAGGGGGAGTGAATAAGARCTGTTTTGAGTCAGGGGTCTGGCAGAATGCCATGAGCTAAGTGAGGCGCATGCCCGTGGGAGTGAGCTCTGTTCCTTTCCATTTCTAAAGACAAAGGAATTGTCTGGTTGAAACATTATTGAAGATTTATGCTAAAAACATCCTAAAGATTGATTCTATACATCGTTTGACATGTTTCTACGAACTGTAATATAACTTTTTTGACTTTTCATCTGGACTAAGTGCCTGCGCCTCTTGAATTTGGATTTGTGAACTAAACGTGCAAACAAAAGAGGTATTTGGACATAAATGATGGACTTTATCGAACAAAACAAACATTTATTATGGAACTGGGATTCCTGGGAGTGCATTCTGATGAAGATCAAAGGTAAGTGAATATTTATAATGCTATTTCTGACTTCTGTTGACTCCACAACATGGCGGGTATCTGTATGGCTTGTTTTGGTGCCTGAGCGCTGTACTCAGATTATTGCATGGTGTGCTTTTCCGTAAAGCTTTTTTGAAATCTGACACAGCGGTTGAATTAAGGAGAAGTATATCTTTAAGATTGTTTTGATCACGTGGACTGGGATATGTTCCAGATAGCTTCTGAGAACATAGACGAACACACACATACGGTGATTGAGATCATCAGGAAGTGTATAGGAGATTGYACCCACTGTTACTATTAAAACCTACCCAAACCAGAATCCATCGATAGATGGCAGCATTCGCACAAAACGGAAAGTGTGAACCACCGCATTTAACCATGGCAAGGTGATTGGGAATATGTCTGAATACAAACAGGGTAGTTATTCCCTCCGTAAGTCTGTACAGAGACAACGTGGAGTCGCAATTCAACGGCTCAGACACAAGACATATGTGGCAGGGTCTACAGACAATCACGGACTACAAAGAATAAACAGCCACGTCGGGACACCGATGTCTTGCTTCCGGACAAGCTAAACACCTTCTTCGCCCCCTTTGAGGGTAACACAGTGCCACCGACGCGGCCCGCTACCAAGGACTGTGTGCTCTCCTTCTCCATGGCCGACGTGAGTAAGACATTTAAGCGTGTTAACCCTTTCAAGACTGTCGGCCCAGACGACATCCCGAGCCACGTCCTCAGAGCATGTGCAGACCAGCTGGCTGGAGTGTTTACGAACATATTCAATCAAATCAAATGTTAYTTKTCACGTGTGCCGAATACAATAGGTGCAGACCTTACTGTGAAATGTTTACTTACAAGCCCTTAACCAACAATGCAGTTCAAGAAGTAGAGTTAAGAAAATATTTACTAAATAAAGTTAAAAAAAATCTTAAATTTTCAAAAAGTAACAAGAAAATTACAATACAATAACAAGGCTATATACACGGGGGTACCGGTACCGAGTCAATGTGCGGGGGTACAGGGTTAGTCGAGGTAATTTGTAAAGTGACTATGCATCGATTAATAACAGCGAGTAGCAGCAGTGTAAAAACAAAGGGGGTGGGGGGTGTCAATGTAAATAGTCCGGGTGGCCATTTGATTAATTGTTCAGCAGTCTTATGGCTTGGGGGTAGCAGTAGCAGAGAGAACAGTCTATGACTTGGGTGACTGGAGTCTTCCACCAATTTTTGGGCCTTTCCTCTGACACCGCCTAGTATATACAGTGGGGAAAACAAGTATTTGATACACTTGCCGATTTTGCAGGTTTTTCCTACTTACAAAGCATGTAGAGGTCTGCAATTTTTATCATAGCTACAACTTCAACTGTGAGAGACAGAATCTAAAACAAAAATCCAGAAAATCACATTGTATGATTTTTTAAGTAATTATTGCATTTATGCATGACATAAGTATTTGATCACCTACAACACAGTGAGAATTCCGGCTCTCACAGACCTGTTAGTTTTTCTTAAGAAGCCCTCCTGTTTTCCACTCATTACCTGTATTAAACTGCACCTGTTGAACTCAATCAAACAGAACTCCAACCTCTCCCACAATGGCCAAGACCAGAGAGCTGTGTAAGGACATCAGGGATAAAATTGTAGACCTGCACAAGGTGGGATGGGCTACAGGACAATAGGCAAGCAGCTTGGTGAGAAGGCAACAACTGTTGGCGCAATTAAGAAAATGAGATGTTCAAGATGACGGTCAATCACCCCTCTGGGGCTGGGGCTCCATGCAAGATCTCACCTCGTGGGGCATCAATGATCATGAGGAAGGTGAGGGATAGCCCAGAACTACACGACAGACCTGGTCAATGACCTGAAGAGAGCTGGGACCACAGTCTCAAAGTAAACCATTAGTAACACACTACGCCGTCATGGATTAATCCTGCAGCGCCACGCAAGGTCCCCCTGCTCAAGCCAGCCATGGTGGTCCAGGCCCGTCTGAAGTTTTGCCAATGACCATCTGGATGATCCAAAGGGAATGGGGAAGAAGGGTCATGTTGGGTCTCATCAGACAAAAATATAGCTTTTGGTCTTAAACTCCACTCTGTGTTTGGAGGAAGAAGAAGAAGATGAGTACAACCCCAAGAAACACCATCCCAACCGTGAAGCATGGGAGGTGGGACTTTCTTTGGGGATGCTTTTTCTGCAAAGGGGACAGGAAGGACTGCACTTTTGAGGGGAGGGGATGGGCCATGTATCGCGAGATCTTGGCCAACAACCTCCTTCCCTCAGTAAGAGCATTTAAGATGGTCGTGGCTGGGTCTTCCAGCATGACAACGACCCGAAACACACAGCCAGGGCAACTAAGGAGTAAGAAGCATCTCAAGGTCCTGGAGTGGCCTAGCCAGTCTCCAGACCTGAAACCCAATAGAAAATCTTTGGAGGGAACTGAAAATCCGTATTGCCCAGCGACAGCCCCGAAACCTGAAGGATCTGGAGGTCTTGTATGGAGGAGTGGGCCAAAATCCCTGCTGCAGTGTGTGCAAACCTGGTTCAAGAACTACAGGAAACGTATGATCTCTGTATTGCAAACAAAGGTTTCTGTACCAAATATTAAGTTCTGCTTTTTCTGATGTATCAATACTTATGTCATGCAATAAAATGCAAATGAATTACTTAAAAATCATACAATGTGATTTTCTGGATTTTTGTTTTAGATTCATCTCTCACAGTTGAAGTGTACCCTATGATAAAAATTACAGACCTCTACATGCTTTGTAAGTAGGAAAACCTGCAAAATCGCATGGATCAAATAACTTGTTCTCCCCACTGTATTGTCCTGAATTTCAGGAAACTTGGCCCCAGTGATGTACTGGGCACTATGCACTACCCTCGGTAGCGCCTTACAATCAGATGCCGAGCAGTTTCCATACCAGGCGGTGATGCAACAGGTCAGGTTGTTCTCGATGGTGCAGCTGTGGAACCTTTGGAGGATCTGGGGACCCATGCCAAATAATTTCCGTCTCCTGGGGGGGAAAAGGTTTTGTCGTGCCCTCTTCACAACTGTCTTGGTGTGTTTGGACCATGATAGTTTGTTGGTGATGTGGACACCAAGGAACTTGAAACTCTCGACCCGCCCTACTTCAGCCCCGTCGATGTTAATGGGGGCCTGTTCGGCCCTCCTTTTCCTATAGTCCACAATCAGCTCCTTTGTCTTGCTCACATTAAGGGAGAAGTTGTTGTCCTGGCACAACACTGCCAGGTCTCTGACCTCCTCCCTATAGGCTTTTGTTGTCGGTGATCAGGCCTACCACTGTTGTGTTGTCAGCCAACTAAATGATGGTGTTGGAGACGTGCTTGGCCACGCAATCGTGGGTGAACAGGGAAAAATATAAATGGAGACTGGCATCACGCTAACATTTTTATTAAAAGGACTGACAAAATAACTTTACAGAAATTATAAAAGAGTTACAAGAATCTAATCTTAAATAACGTAATTCCACTCACAATTGTTCACAATGGAGTTCAGAGTGCAGAAGTCAACGTTCAACAACTGTTTATATTGCTTCAAAGAGGTCACCAATTCCCCAGACACACATTTCAACTTTGCTTCTCATGTTCACGCCCCCCACCCCCAATTAATTCCCGCCCTCAAACTCAGATAACTAAAAAAATGATACACAACATGGAGGAAAACAAAAATAAATAAAGTACTCTGAAAACAATCTCCAATAAACAAACTAAAGAAAAACAGCCCAAAAAAATGGCTCCAGATCAGCTCCAGTCTGGTTCTTTATCATGACCAAAACAATCTGATTCAGATTCAAACCCAAATCTGCAAGTTCTGCATACGCTCCCCTCTCACTCGCCCATGGGTGTTCCCCATCTTCCCACCACCATCTTTTGACCTGAGTGTTCAGTATTGCAGTAATCTCCTCCCCATTCCAAACGACRTGTTCTGATTCAGAATGAGGAATTCTGGAACCTCATCAAGAGAACTGGATCTGCTGCACTCCAGGAATCTGGAGGAACGAGAGCAGAACTTACATGTAGAGATCTTTGTTTCTCACTTCTTTCTGGTTAGCTGCAAGCCATGGGTTACCCAGATGTTTCTTCTATTACATAATCATTAATCATGATTTAACATTTTCCGGGTGCACAAATTGTGTGTGGGTGTGTACTTTCGTTGTGGTGGTGAGTCAGATGGCCCCTGTGCACATGGGTGTGTCCCCAGAGAGGTGCGGGACGGGACGCCTGTGCCACTGCAACCAGCGCCCCGACTGATGGTGCAACTCATCACTCTCACGTGTTTGGTCTTTAATGAGTACTAGCAGCGAGCATGGAGACTCAGGAGAAACCTTACCTGTTGGTACGAGGTGGTGTAAACCATGACATTCTGTTGTTGTCCATCAGCAGTTATTATTCCAGCAGGCAACTGGTTCGCTGCAAGAGGAAACAGATCAATTGAAATATGAATAGCATATGCAAAAGTATGGYCGCAACTGAAAGGGAACAGTTTGGAGATTAGGGGGAAATTATTAGACCAAAGATGAGGACAACAGTTAACCTGACACAACTGAATCCAAAACATTACTGTTGATTTGATATGCATTTTACATTTACTGTACTTTGCCGCATTTGTTGATAACAAAATCAGAAAATACTCTGGATAAATTCAGTAACATGAGAATATTCCTGGAAAATGTGGGGTAGGTGTAACATTTGACAAAAAAATGTCAAGGGTTTGAGTGAGAGGACTAACTGGTGTCTCCAAGTGGCCACACACCTCTCCAACATATGCACAGTTCGTTCCTAAGTCATTTCAATGCACTTGTAAGACTCACTTGTAGTTTATTTGTTTGGAACATAACCCTAAATCCCCGCCATCACACAATTACTGTTGTTTACACAATCCAAAAACGTCCGATTATAAATCACAATCTAGGTCAGGTGGGCATAATTTGAAAGCTTGTTATATTGTCAACATGGCTAGCTAAGTTATAAAATACGACCTTACAGTATTAGGCTTTCACAAGGGTATTCAGAGAAACAGATCGTAATTTTAGTGCGCATAGCAAGGAGTCATGAGTGCATAGGAGGTGTGTGTTCTGCAGCGAATTTTCTTCACAATAGACAAACATAGGCTCATTCTGTTCAGAACAACTCAGGGTATGACGCCTGGTCATCTTGTAACTGTACGTCAAACATAGTGATCATAAACGTTGACACTGTATATGACATGAGATTTATGATATGGAAATGTGATGGGCAAATTTGGACTCACGGGTGTTTGGCTTGGTTCTGACATCAAAGCGGTATATATTAGAATCCTCAACGTCTTATCTTTCAACATACATCGAGCCCTCTTCATTTACAGCATTTCCGTCACTCAGAAAACAACAAAAGATTTGCAAAAGTTGCCCAATTAGCGGGAGGGGGCAACTTCTTGTTACGTGCAGTGCTCAAGTTCAGAACGGCTGTCAGTCAAAACCCATACAGCGCAGTGCTTGAACTCTGACGTMATTTATAGCATGTTACTGTACAGCCACTGTGTTCCAATTTAGGCCATTATCAGTCCCCAAATCTGCCATCTTCAACCCGCATACAGGAACGAGTGTAAAGGGTTAACATTATTCAGATTCACATTTTCCCTGAAGCAATGGTCTGTGTCACTCATTGTTACCCATTGTTCAAAATGAATAAAGGACAGAATACATTTTAAACATATTTTGTTTCTAGCTCCTTAGGGTCCTAAGAATCCATTTCCCCAGGGAGACCAGGATGAAAGGACCATAACTTAGGGGAGGAATAGGCTTGGGGCCCAGGGGGAAGAACAGCAGTAAATAAGGCCATCATGACAGTTAGAGCAACTACACCATAAAGTCTACCGAACAAAAATATAAATGCAACGTGTTGGTCCCATGTTTCAGGAGCTGAAAAATAAAAGATCCCAGAAATTGTCTATATGCACAAAAAGCTTACTTCTCTCAAATTTGGTGCACAAATTTGATTACTTCCCTGTTAAGTGATATTTTCTTCTTTGCCAAGATAACCCATCCACCTGACAGGTGTGGCATATCATGAAGCTGATTAAACAGCTTGATCATTACGCAGGTGCACCTTGTGCTGGGGACAATAAAAAGCCTTTCTAAAAATKTGCAGTTTTGTCACACAACACCGTAGGGTTAAAGTTGATTCTGGGGGTCTTCTAAAGACCCCCACCATTGATTATGTTGTTATTAATTTGCTTACATGCCATTGTACTTATGCTCACTGTATAGCTGAATATTGAGGCCTGTCTGTCTAGCTCTCTGCCAAATCCCGCAGCCCCGCGTCTGCGAGAAAAGGGACTGAGGGTGATAGAGAAAAACAGAAGCTGTCTCTGTGTCTCGCTGAAACAAGGGCAGATTTGCATACCGCTGAGACAGGTTCTCAGAAACCTTGTGTTAAGAATTTGTTCTTTTTGCTGCACATGCAGGGTTTGACATAGGAGATCACACCATAAGGTGTATATAAGATCCTGTCTTTCTTTTGTTGGGGGCAGAACTCAGGAGACATCAGTTGTACGTCTGATGTTTGATTTTTGACTTCTGTCTACAGCTGTATTTTGATTAAAATTGTTATGATTTATAAGTGCACATTGAGTGTTCCTTATTTGTCAAGTAAATAACAGAGCCCAGAAAAGTGGAACCAACAACACAATGCCACATGCAACCAGGAAAAGGCGGAGCGATTTCTGCATATTGCACCTTTAAATAATTTGTGCACATTTGTTTCCTAAAATAGAGAATCAAATCAAATCAAATCAAATTTTATTAGTCACATACACATGGTTAGCAGATGTTAATGCGAGTGTAGCGAAATGCTTGTGCTTCTAGTTCCGACAATGCAGTAATAACCAACAGTAATCTAACCTAACAATTCCACAACTACTACCTTATACACACACACAAGTGTAAAGGGATAAAGAATATGTACATACAGATATATGAATGAGTGGTGGTACAGAACGGCAAGCATGGACAAAGATGCTAGTAGATGGTATAGAGTACGGTACTTAATATCATATGAGAGAGTACTGTAGGGTATTGTAACCACTAAAGTGGCGACATGAGTTTA
>NC_036842.1:56413754-56423846 GCF_002910315.2 Salvelinus sp. IW2-2015
TGGTTGCTTCTGCCAACCTCACTAACCCTCGGGAGAGCCTACGGTTTGTGGGCGGAGCAGTTGCCGTACCAGGCGGGGATACAGCCGAACAGGATGCTCTCGATGGTGCATCTGTAAAGTCATGTGAGTGCTTTTGGTGACAAGCCGAATTTCTTCCAGCCTCCTGGGTTGAAGAGGCGCTGCTGCGCCTTCTTCCACAACGCTGTCTGTTGTGGCTGGACCAATTCAATTCGTCCAGTGATTGGTACACCGAGGAACTTAAACTTCCACCTTCTCCACTACTGAACCGTTCGATTGGATAGGGGGCTCCTCTGCTGTTCCTGAAGTCCACAATCATCTCTTTGTTTTGTGAGCCTTGAGATGTGAGGTTATTTTCCTGACACCACACTCCGAGGCCTCACCTCCTCCCTGTAGGCCGTCTCGTCGTTGTTGGTAATCAAGCCTACCACTGTAGTGTCATCCACAAACTTGATGATTGAGTTGGAGGCGTGCATGGCCACGCAGTCGTGGGTGAACAGGGAGTAAGGAGAGGGCTCAGAACGCACCCTTGTGGGCCCCAGTGTGAGGATCAGCGGGTGGAGATGTTGTACCTACCCTCACCACCTGGGCGCCGTCAGGAAGTCCAGACCCAGTTGCAGCAGGCGGGGTCGAGACCCAGGGTCTCGAGCTTGATGACGAGTTTGGAGGGTACTATGGTGTTAAATGCTGAGCTGTAATCATGAACAGCATTCTCACATGGGTATCCTCTGTCCAGATGGGTTAGGCAGTGTGCAGTGTGGTTGCGATTGCGTCGTCTGTGGACCTATTGGGTCGGTAAGCAAATTGGAGTGGTCTAGGGTGCCGGTAGGGTGGAGGTGATATGGTCCTTGACTAGTCTCTCAAAGCACTTCATGATGACGGAAGTGAGTGCTACGGGCGGTAGTCGTTTAGCTCAGTTACCTTAGCTTTCTTGGAACAGGAACAATGGTGGCCCTCTTGAAGCATGTGGGAACAGCAGACTGGGATAAGATTGATTGAATATGTCCGTAAACACACCAGCCAGCTGGTCTGCGCATGCTCTGAGGACGCGGCTGGGAATGCCGTCTGGGCCTGCAGCCTTGCGAGGGTTAACACGTTTAAATGTTTTACTCACCTCGGCTGCAGTGAAGGAGAGCCCGCAGGTTTTGGTAGGGCCGTGTCAGTGGCACTGGTTGTCCTCAAAGCGGGCAAAAAAGTTGTTTAGCCTGTCTGGGAGCAAGACATCGTGGTCCGCGACGGGGCTGGTTTTCTTTTTGTAATCCGTGATTGACTGTAGACCCTGCCACATACCTCTTGTGTCTGAGCTGTTGAATTGCGACTCGATTTTGTCTCTGTACTGGGACTTAGCCTGTTTGATTGCCTTGCGGAGAGAATAGCTACACTGTTTGTATTCGAATCAAATAGCTTGCTGGTTCATGTTCTTACTATCTGTATTTGGGCAGGAAAGAGAAAGAGCGGCGGTTTCAGAAGATTTTCAATTAACCAATTACTTTTAGCAACATTTAAGTGCTTTATATGGTGTGTACTTTTTTTTCTAAGTTCTTCAGAAGATTTTCATGTGTTGTGACGAGGGCCCACAAGGAGGACATGCGCAACGGGGGTGATTTACAATTAAACATTAACACAGGAACCAGGGTCACCCTTTCTGCCTTTGAATGGGTTACCAGAGTCACCGGAATGTGCTTCATTATATGACGGGCCATAAAGGACATAAGGGACGATTCCTTAAGTGCTAAACCTCAGCTGAATCTGGTAATGAATGGTGTGGTGGTTGAACAAGTTGAGGAGACTAAATTACTTGCCGTTACCTTAGATTGTAAACTGTCATGGTCAAAACATAGATTCAACGGTTGCAAAGATGGGGAGAGGTCTAGCCGTAATAAAGAGATGCTCTGCTTTTTTGACACCACACTCCAAAAAGCAAGGTCTGCAGGGTCTAGTTTTGTCTAATCTTGATTATTGTCCAGTCGTGTGGTCCAGTGCTGCAAGGAACGACCTAGTTAAGCTGCAGCTGGCCCAGAACGGAGCAGCACGTTTTGCTCTTAATTGTAATCAGAAGGCTGATATAAATACTTTGCGTGCCAGTCTCTCTTGGCTAAGAGTTGTGGAGAGACTGACTGCATCACTTCTTTTTATAAGAAACAATGTGTTGAAAATCCCAAAATGTTTGCATAGTCAACTTTCACACAGCTCTGACACACACACTTATCCCACCAGACATGCCACCACGGGTCTTTTCACAGTCCCCAAATCCAGAACAAATTCCAAGAAAACGTACAATATTATATTTGAGCCCTTATTGCATGGAACTTCCTTCCATGTCATATTGTTCAAATAAACAGTAAACCTGGTTTCAAAAACCAGATAAAGCAACACCTCGTGGCCCAACACCTCTCCCCTATTTGACCTAGATAGTTTGTGTGTATGCATTGATATGTAGGCAACATGTGCCTTTTWAAAAAATGTATGTAGTTCTTTTCTTGTCTAATGATGTTCTGTATTACATCATTCTGTATTATGCTTAATGTTTTGTGTGGACCCCAGGAAGAGTAGCTGCTGCTTTTGCAACAGCTAACAGGGATCCTAATAAAATACCAAATACCAAAGCTCATCTGTTCCCCCCCCCCCCCATTCGTCCGACCCTGATGCCCCCTGCAGAGTCAAAAATACATATTTGTGAACAAAGAGCAAAAAAGGGTGCTAACGCCAGAACATATTAAACGTTTCTTATCAATATATTAAACTGAAAAACTCACATGTTTTGGTATGAACCCAATATACATTCTGATATTTTTCCTATGTTATTAAAAGTATAATATGTACTTTACTATAAACATAAAATGTATGCAACTTATTTAAGTCATGTTTAGAATTATGAATAGCCTATTTCCTTCTAAGATAGAAATTGTCCTCTGAACAGGAAAGAAAACTGAACTCTTATGAGGAAATCGCAGCTTTATCTCATATGAACATTAAACGGATTAAGTTCTCTTAATCAACGGGTCGGTCCTAATGTCACACTGTCCGGCCATTAGAGCCCGCCTTCTGTCAGTCTCCCTATAAATTAGAGGACTTACTAAACATATAATAGAATGAAGGAGAATCAAGTTTTGTGTCATTGGCCTACACACAATACCGCATAATGTCAAAGTGGAATTCTGTTTTTTGAAATGTTTACAAAATTATAAAATTGAAAAGCTGAAATGTGTGGAGTCAATAAGTATTCAACCCCTTTGTTATGGCAAGCCTAAATAAATTACGGAGTAGACATTTCCTTAACAAGTCTCATAAGTTGCATGGAATACCTTATCCCTGTACCCCGCACATACAGTTATCTGTCCCTCAGTCGAGCAGTGAATTTAAAACAGATTCCACCACATAGACCAGGGAGGTTTTCCTATGCCTCGCAAAGGGAACCTATTGGTAGATGGGTACAAATAAAAAAGCAGACATTGCATATCACTTTGAGCTTGGTGAAGTTATTCATTGAACTTTGGAAGGTGTATCAATACACCCAGTCACCACAAAGACACAGGCATCCTTCCTAACTTAGTTGCCGAAGAGGAAGGAAACCTCTCAGGGATTTCACCATGAAGCCAATGGTGACTTTAAAACAGTTTGTTCTCTCTTATCACAGTCATTAAACTAAGGATGGATCAACAACACTGTAGTTACTCCACAATACTAACCTAAATGACAGAGGAAAAATAAGGAAATGTGTACAGAATACAAATATTCCAAAACATACATCCTGCTTGCAATAAAGCACTAAAGTAAAACTGAAAATAACCTGTCAAAGAAATTAACTTCATGTCCTGATTACAAAGCACTATGTTAGGGGCAAATCCAACAAAACATCACCGAGTACTACTCATATTTTCAAGCATGGTGGTGGCTGCATCATGTTATGTTTTATAATTTTTTCATAAAAAGAAGCGTAATAGAGCTACGCACAGGCAAAATCCTAGAGGAAAACCTGGTTTAATCTGCTTTCCAACAGACACTGGGAGACAAATTTCACTTTTCAGCAGGACAATAACCTAAAACACAAGGCTAAATATACACTGGAGTTGCTTGCCTAGATTAAATTTGAATGTTGCTGGAGTGGCCTAGTTACAGTTTGACTTAAATCTGCTTGAAAATATATGGCAAGACTTGAAAATGGCTGTCTAGCAATGATCAACAACTAACTAAAATATCTTTACCCAGGGAGACCAAGCCCAGCCCGGAGCTTGAACTAGCAGCCGAAAGGTTTCTGGTTTAGGCCCCGGGCCACTCTAATCTCTAGGTTACTGCCTAGTAATCTATTTTCCTAGGGAGACCAGGATGAAAGGCCAATCTCTTATCTGTTGATCTTCAGGGGAGGATTATGCCTGGGTCCAGGGGGGAAGAACTGCAGTAAATAAGGACATGAAAGTCAACTGGACCATAAACTAGCTGATGACCCTGTCAAATAAATAACAAAGGAGTACATTTATACATACAGCACTTCTCATCCTTTCATCTAGGCCTAATCCTTGAGCTTTTAACAGAGTGCTGGAGGAAGATAACGACTGTTGATACTTTCTATGAGGATTGAGGCCCCACTTACCGAAGCTGTCGTCCGTGAGTTCTTCTCCGAGTCCCTCCGTTACAGATACGCCTCCGATTCCCTTCTCCCCTTTCATCGCCTACAGATACACATTAAGAATGTGTTAGTATTATACATTGAGCTGTATTTCCACAGCATCAACTGTGTGATAAGTTAAAGGGGAATGGAAACACTATGATTTACAAACGCCAGCTAACTAACTGTAAACAGCCATATTGGCATTGTTGCGTCACTGGCAGGAGAGAACATTTTGTAACTCCCCAAAATGGCTGAATTTATCGAGTAGCTCCGAGTCTGAGTTTTTTTACAGAGAATGAAATAATGCTAGTTAGGGAGCCAATAAACCTACTGAAGCCGTTCATGTTTGAGCCAATCGTTGCCCCAGATCAAAGAGTCTATTCTCGTAGCAGTAACAACACAGATATGCCGCATGAAACACCTCAGCTARAGGGTCTGCGTAGGCAAACAAACTGGTGTGAGTGGGGATGCTGCCAGGTAATGGCTAGAGTAGGAGTGTGTGTGTTGTAGAGAGATGGTGGCAATACAGCACAAAATCCCAGCGGATGGTGGCTGGGTTCCTGTCAGTCTGTCTGGATGGCGATGTAGTTATTGAACGTGTCACTAATGCTAACGAAGGACTTCCTGGCAGAAGAGGTTACTCGACCAGTCAGCAGCCGATATACCTGTTAAATAATTGGTGAAATTTTGTTTGATTATCAATTGTTTAAGGTTAATATCAGTAGTGGGTAGGTGTCCAATATATATAGTATCCGTTCTATAACGCTGTTTGGCGCGTTGGTAACACATTCACTTTAGATTAGACGACCAGAGTTGGAATCGCAGACATCATGATTCATGAAATCTCATTCTAACCAATAATGGGGCGTGCTCATTATAAATACATTGTGATTTAGTTTAGGTATCAGACTAACTTGTCCTATGATTGTGTTTGCAGAGCATACAGGCTGGCAGCTTATCGCCAGTTCACCCTATCCGCACAAGGGAGAATTGGACGAGGTGTACGGCGTCTCATCCCTGCGTGTGCCGTTTCTTCCACAAGTCGCGCATAGCCAGAAGCAAAGGCATTGAATAAAAGTAATTTATTTTTATTTAGTAAATCTAGCCTAGCCTAAGACATATACCTAACACCTGGGTTTTATGTAAAAATAGTATTAGTTAGCTTGTCCACTATAACAACAGGTTCAAGTGTAACCAGATAAACTTGCTTTGAAGATAAAACGACTTTCAATGTGCACTAACCCCGTCCCTGTCGCTAGAGTAGTGACTTCAACTAGCTTTGGCTGCCTTCTATTGGAAAGGAATGGTAACTACACTGGGCAGCTAGTTGGCAGCTAGAACAAGGCAGCTAGCTGGGCAGCTAGAGTCAAAGTAGACTTTAATAATATATGCCATTGAGCAGACACCTTTATCCAAAGCGAACTGGGTACATAGTAGTGGAAACAGATCATAGAGACAGGATAACAATTTTGATATCATGGATGGTCAGTCCTTGCATCTATAGCTCTGTCTATGAATTTGAGAGTGGTTACATTTCTCCAGCCCCATCCCTCAGCTTTTTACCAAAAGAGGAGCAGGGAGACACTTTGTTAATTGTTTCTACTGCTGATTGCCACTTTATGAAGTTAAGATGCAGATTAAACACACCAAAATATGCTACAGATACAATAAAAAATGTCCCATCACTCAGACAGTTAGTGAATACACAGCATCCAGCACAGCAAACAATCAATCAATCAAATATATTTTACAAAAGCACTTTTTACATCAAAATAATAACCACAGTGGTTAGAGGGTGCAACAGTTCAACACTCAGAAGCAAATGTCAGTTGGCTTTTCATAGCTGAGCATTCATATGTTGAGAGAGTCGAACTGGGACAAGGTAGCACATCCATTGAAAAGGGTAAAAAAAAAAAATATGCGGAAAAACTATTCCACTCGGATTCCCTTTATGGATGGGTGTATCTTTGAATTCGCTGTTGAATGGCCTGTTCCTTCTCCATTTTCAGAACACCATCCCGCTTCCCCAAAGTGATCGATAGTATATTGTATATATTGTATAGTATATTTTACTGTGATGATTGTGATTCTGAGCACTCAGTTTCACACAGCGAGTTCTGGTCTTCACTGATCTCACTCTCCGTCAGCTCCATCTGTGGCGTACAGGGGCAGGACTCGATTGTATACGGATGGTCGTGAGCTCAATCTAGCTGGGCCCTGAGCTCTTTAGTGATGGTCCCGGTGGACCTCTTCTCCACTGCAGCACAGGAACACTCTGGCACCTAGGGGTCAGTTTGGCATGCTGCACTAACTGTTCTTTCCTGTTGGTAGAAAACAATTAAGGCATCTATTAGGCTAGTTAAATAGAATTACTGCATATACTTGAAATAAACTATAGCCTTAGAAATAACACAGATTTGCATGTACCACCTCTGCCTCCTGCCTCCAGGATGAAAACATTTTCACGGATAAAGATGTCATCCTGGGTGAAAAAACTACGTTTTTTAAGACAACTGAACCCAAATATATCAGTTGGCATTAACAAGCTTCCTGTCTTGTATGCTTTGTCAACACACACCAAATAAAAAGGGACATTTATTTTTCAGCAAACATTAGCTATGTCAACTTCAGTCTAGCTAAACAAGGCAGAGCTAACAAAACATTACAAAAATAAATCTGTCAACAAAATGTATTACAGTACTTGACTATCTGAGATGGAAGCGAGCTAAACTAACGTTACCTAATATCAGGGGTACATGTATAAACTGTGTTGCAATTTTAGTTGCAGTTGAGTTGCTTGCTAACGTTATTTGCTGGGGGGTGTTACACAAAACACTTCAGATGCAATTAGCTTGTTACCTTCATCTAGTGTCAAACGCTAGCCTAGCCCTTCATCGCGAAGTCTACCTCCGCGAAGTGCTGTCTGCAGATCCTGCAAGCTTGAGCTGGCACGTCCTTCCTCTTCAGGACATGGAGCCACTTCTTCAAAAGTTGTAGGTCCTTGGGCAGCCGATGGAAATTTACAGAGGGATTGTTTTTTTGGACAATTCATACAGCCTGGTTTGAATTACCACTTGTTGTCGCCATCTTCATTGTCCGCGCCTAACCTCACTCTCTTCGATTCACTCTCTGCRCGAAAATTCAATACCACAGACAATCTGCTGATTCCTGCCAGTGACGCACTGGCGTCAGTAGTTTCTATGGCAATTTAAAATGGCGCCAATCATAGCTCAAATAAACCTTGTCGACGGTCAAAATACTAAATATAGATATGTTTTTATGTTAAAAGCACATGTTTAGAATTAGTGGATTTAATATATATATCTCTTTGCTTAGATTTCCTTCCTGAAGTGTTTCCATTCCCCTTTAAGGGCCAGGTAAGGGAAGAACACAGCAACATCAAGCCCTTTGTGTTTGAGTCAAGGCCATACAGAGATTTCCTGAGAACTCGTAAGGACCAGTCCACAAGCAAATGTCTTAGGTCGAGAAATTGCACACACGCACACCCAGGCTCTCTCTCCCTTCTCCCTCTCACCTCTCTGAACTTCTGAAGGTAGAGTTTCAGGGGCTCCACGTACATGTCGAAGCCCAGGGTGGACATGGCAAACAGGATGTCCTCGCCGTTGATTGTCTTCCTCTTCTCCTGGTGGCAGCGCTCGCTGGCCTCCGACGTGATGAAGCTGATGAATTCGCTCACACACTCCTGCACACACTCCTTGGCATCTTTTGCTATCTGGACAGAATGAATAGGAAAAGGTGGATCTGTGTCAAATTGCAGCCTAAAAAGGTTGATTTTGCACATGTGGAAACTACATTCAGGGCCGGTTTCCTGGACACAGGGGGGGGGGGGTCGATAGTTACATATTCTGATATTACTTTGGAACGATATTTTCATATTTTACTATACATTTGTTTTTTCTAGCATTAGCTTGCGCTAGTCAGCGCCAAAACTATGATATTTTTCATCCTATAGCTTCTCTTTTTAAGTGAGCCAACCTGTTTTCAGCACTTTAATTATCAAAACTCGTTTCCTCACGCTCTCTCGTCTCTCTGCATCTGACATATAGTATATGTTTGGAACATCAAATCGCGAATAAAAACGCAGTATCAAATTGCAATAAATATGAACTCAGCAAAAAAAGAAACGTCCTCTCACTGTCAACTGCGTTTATTTTCAGCAAACTTAACGTGTAAATATTTGTATGAACATAACAAGATTCAATAACTGAGACATAAACTGAATAAGTTCCACAGACATGTGACTAACAGAAATGGAATAATGTGACCCTGAACAAAGGGGGGGGTCAAAATCAAAAGTAACAGTCAGTATCTTGTGGCCACCAGCGGCATTAAGTACTGCAGTGCATCTCCTCCTCATGGACTGCACCAGATTTGCCAGTTCTTGCTGTGAGATGTTACCCCACTCTTCCACCAAGGCACCTGCAAGTTCCCGGACATTTCTGGAAACATTAATGAACATGCACCTGTGAACGGTCGTTAAGACACCAAACGCTTACAGACGGTAGCAATTAAGGTCACAGTTATAAAACTTAGGAAACTAAAGAGGCCTTTCTACTGACTCTGAAAAACACCAAAAGAAAGATGCCCAGGGTCCCTGCTCATCTGTGTGAACGTGCCTTAGGCATGCTGCAAGGAGGCATGAGGACTGCAGATGTGGCCAGAGCAATAAATTGCAATGTCCGTACTGTTGAGACGCCAAGACAGCGCTACAGGGAGACAGGATGGACAGCTGATCGTCCTCGCAGTGGCAGACCACATGTAACACTGCACAGGATCGGTACATCCGAACATCACACCTGCGGGACAGGTACAGGATGGCAACAACAACTGCCGCAGTTACACCAGGAACATCCCTCCATCAGTGCTCAGACTGTCCACAAATGGCTGAGAGAGGCTGGACTGAGGGCTTGTAGGCCTGTTGTACGGCAGGTCCTTCACCAGACATCACTGTCAACAATGTCGCTATGGGCACAAACCACCGTCGCTGGACCAGACAGGACCGGCAAAAAGTGCTCTTCACTGACGAGTCGCGGGTTTGTCTCACCAGGGGTGATGGTCGGATTGGCGTTACACGGAGCCTGTACTCTGGAGCGGATTGATCTGGAGGTGGAGGGTCGTCATGGTCTGGGCGGTGTGTCACATCATCATCAGACTGAGCTTGTTGTCATTGCAGGCAAATCTCAACGCTGTGTGTTACAGGAAGACATCCTCCTCCCCAGACGTGCTCAATGGATTGAGATCCTCCTCCCTCACCCTCATGCAGGCTCATCCTGACATGACCTCCAGCATAGAATGCCATCAGCCATACTGCTCTTCTGTGCGAGATTTCCTGCAAGACAGGAATGTCAGTGTTCTACCATGGCCAGCGAAGAGCCCGGATCTCAATCCCATGAGCACGTCTGGGACCTGTTGAATCGGGCGGTTGAGGGCTAGGGGCATTTCCC
>NC_036842.1:56423871-56440608 GCF_002910315.2 Salvelinus sp. IW2-2015
TATCCCATGCTTGTTTCAATGAACCCATAAACAATTAATGAACATGCACCTGTGAACGGTCGTTAACACCAACAGCTTACAGACGGTAGCAATTAAGGTCACAGTTTATAAAAACTTAGGAAACTTAAGAGGCCTTTCTACTGACTCTGAAAAACACCCAAAGAAAGATGCCCAGGGTCCCTGCTCATCTGTGGAACGTGCCTTAGGCATGCTGCAAGGAGGCATGAGGACATCTCCTCCAAACCAGTGTTAAAACCCTTTACAGTGAAGATCTGTGAAGTTATTTAGATTTTTACAAATTATCTTGAAAAGGGGACGTTTCTTTTTTAACTGAGTTTAGAATCTAGAAAATCACAATATATATTGTATCGGCACCTAAGTATTGTGATAATATCGTATCGTGAGGTCCCTGGCAATTCCCAGCCTTAATAAAATGCATGGTTATTGGAAAATCTCTGGAAAGTGTGTCCGGGAAACCACCCATCAGTGTTAAAATTCGACGCATTGTTAATGGATCTGGTGAAAAACAAACACGGCCAGGTCAACCTGACATGAGCAATTTATGTGGAATGTCACATCTGTTGTTGTTAATCAGTCATGGAAGCCATGCTGGGTGGGAAAATACTGAACCAAAGTCAGTCAGGCAGCAAACAAGCAGCCTTCGAGAGCTTTACCACCTGGAGCTGGAACGAGGGAGTACCAGGAGGCTCAAGGACTATGGTGGAAATTACAAGATTATGTTATAATGCTGTTATTGCATCAAATGGCTGTTTTATGCAACATAAAAGGTTGTTAGAATTCTCATCTGTGATGTGTTCTACTGAGGATGGGCCTCAAAGATTTACGATGTCTTTGGGGATTCCGCATTCCAGAACAAGAGTTAATGTATCTGTTCTATATGGTACCAGGGAGAGATGGCTCTAGTATGGAGATGGGGGGCCAGACACTGGTATCCACACAATGGGTTCTCATGTTTTTACAGCAGATACTGTTTGTATGAAAGATATAAGTATCTTTCATACAAATCTTAACCTTGTGACCCATTCCATACATCTGTTGTGTGTCGTGTAGACTGAAGGAGGACGGACTTGGCTATAAAATKCTGTGGCTCAAACCAGCTCGTAGAGTTCTCAGTGATCACGACCAGCTCCATTACTGCAGTAATTAAATAATAAAGTTTGATTGTTTTGAAGAAATCTTAAAAGTCCCTCCTTTTGATTACAATAATTCCACCACAGGACATGTAGCCTACTGTGTGTTTGGGCCATGGTAGAGGAGAAACACACCAACACTGGTGAATATTTAGTCTTGCCAAATKATTACATTTATTTTTTATTTTTAAGTACAGTGTGTCCTTGGGTGACCTGACAGGCGCTTCTGTGCTGAACAGAGTACTCAGTCTCAGTGTTTCCTCTACCACTGCATGAGTCCAGCTTTCTTTAAAATACATGGCCTCAAATTGGTTATGACAGTAATTTAGGGGTTGTTGGAAGCCCTATGATGATGATTATGTGGTCTATGTAGGGTTGGGCGGTATACTGTATATTATGATATACCAGTATTGATGCAGGGACCGGTTTGGGTTTTTACTTTACCTTTTATACCGGTATTTGAATGTTTTTTATTTTTTTTATGTGATACGCCATGTGTAATGTCAATTTTTATAGTTTACTTCGCTACTTGAGTCATCTCTCTCCACTCTCTCTTTCTGTGACACATTCCACACAGACCTAACCACGCCCCCTGTCATTCAAGAAGCGCATTTGATGTTCCTCAACCCCGAGACACTGCATTCAGTCTGCATGGTCAAWGCAGCACATGCTACAATGTTGATGACAACGATGTTGTTTTCACTTTGCGTCTTAATATAAATCCACTAGYGTTCTATAATGACACTAKTAGTTTGTGTTTCTTACATCAGCAAACAGCTAGTTTGTCTTTTCTTAGCAAGTTGAGGAGGAATATGTTCAAAGCAAGAAAGAGGAATATCAAAGAGGAACATGCAAAGCAAGAATATGTTAGCTACATGAAGTAGCTAAGAGAAAACATGCAATGTAGCCAAACGCTTATAKGGTCCCCTAGGAAACACTTAGTTCCTACCCTCTCAAAATAACTCATGCCTGGCATTTTAATTCGTTGTCATCTCAAACACTGTATTCAAAGTTCCCACTATTATATTCTAACTATAGAATTAGAATAGTCATTCTATTTCCATGATTCCAACAGTTTTGCTCTAATACGCAAGTCAAATCATGACCTGACCATGCTCTGACCATGCGCGTTCACATGAGAGGGAGCTCTGTTCCATCGCACATCTGAAGTCAATGTAATTCTCTGGTTGGAACGTTACTGAAGATTTATGTTAAAAACATTCTAAAGATTGATTCAATACATCGTTTGACATGTTTCTACTGACTGTTACGGAACTTTTTGACATTTCGTCTGCTTTTAGTGAATGCGCTTCCTGACTTTGGATTTGTTTACCAAACACGCTAACAAAAATAGCTATTTGGACATAAATGAGGTACATTACCGAACAAAACAAACATTTCTTGTGAAAGTGGGAGTCCCACTTGTGGAAGTGGGAGTCCGATGAAGATCAGCAAAGGTAAGTGAAGATTTATAATGCWTTTTATGAGTTTTGTTGACTGCACAATTTGGTGGGTAACTGTATGGCTTCCTTTTGTGGCTGAACGCTGTTCTCAGATGATTGAATATTGTGCTTTTGCCTTAAAGCTTTTTGAAATCTGACACACTTGTTCTTAATGCAACCACTGTATCTTTAATTCTATGTAAAACATGTATCTTTCATCAAAGTTTATGATGAGTATTTATGTTATWTGCCGTGGCTCTCTGCAATTTCTCCGGATATTTTGGAGGCATTTCTGAACATGGCGCCAATGTAAACTGAGGTTTTTGGATATAAATACTTTATCGAACAAAACATATATGTATTGTGTAACATAAAGTCCTATGAGTGTCATCCGATGAAGATCATCAAAGGTTAGTGATTAATTTGATCTCTATTTCTGCTTTTTGTGACTCCTGTCTTTGGCTGGAAAAATGACAGTTTTTCTGTGATTTTGCGGTGACCTAACAATCGTTTGTGGTGCTTTCACTGTAAAGCCTATTTGAAATCGGACACTTGTGGTATTAACAACAAGATTACCTTTAAAATGGTATAAAATACATGTATGCTTGAGGAATATTAATTATGAGATTTCTGTTGTTTGAATTTGGCGCCCTGCACTTTCACTGGCTGTTGTCATATCATCCCGTTAACGGGATTGCAGCCATGAGAAGTTTTTAACATATCTTTACTTTCACTSAAGTATGACATTTGTGTACTTTTTCCACCACTGCAATTGAGTGCAGGAAAAGCAGAAATGATAGAAGTGCTGAAATTTGTTTTGGTTGAAGTTGAATTGAACAGTATAAAACAATCAGAATGGAGAAAGACTCAATTCAAGACTCCATTTAAATCACYTAGAATGTGTGTGTTGCCACCCTAGGATCACTCACTACTCATAAAGCTAATGTAGAACTTTTATTATTCAAAAACAAAAAATTCCATAATTTAAATAAAAAAATAACGTGATATAATATTTGGGCCATATCACCCAGCCCTAGGTCTATGTATCTGGCTTTGCCACGGTCTCAATCTTGATTTGTGTCGATGTAGAATACAGAATACAAATAAAGAGAAGCAAAAAAAACAGCAAAGCAAAAAATGTAGGGATGCACGATATATCGATGAACATATAGAAATCGGCCGATATTAGCTAAAAATGCTAACATCGGTATCGGCCAATATATAGTTTAACGCCGATGTTAAAAACCGATGCCAAAGCTACCGTGCATTCCTATGTAACGTAGGTCCATGACGTAACAACACCACGTAAACTTTTTCGCTACATGTGCAACACAGCATTCCTAACATAGCCCACACAATGTTTGCTGTGTGGATCGAGCAATCATTTGAAAGAGTAAGAAAATCGCTGACAAGTCGCTGACAACACGACGGTGGTATGCCTGATCATCGACGGCGACGAGTCAGCCTGCAGGAAAGGAAGTCAGAGACTTAGTAGTGTGGTGCCAGGACAACTATCTCAACGTCAGTAAGACCAAGGAGCTGATTGTGGACTATAGGAGAAAGAGGGGAGAGCACGCCCCATCCACATCGACGGGGCTGTAGTGAAGCGGGTCGAGAGTTTCAAGTTCCTTGGCATCTACATCACTAAGGACTTAACATGGTCCACACACACCCGCACAGTCATGAAGAGGGCACGGCAGTGCCTCGTCCCCAATAGAGAATCTTGACTGGCAGCATCACAACACGACCGCAAGCGCCACAAAGAGTGGTGCGGACAGCCCAGTACATCACTGGGGCTGAGCTCTCTGCCATCCAGAACCTCTATATCAGGCGGTGTCAGAGGAAGGCCCGAAAAATTGCCAAAGACTCCAGTCACCCAAGCCATAGACTGTTCACTTTGCTACCGTCCGGCAAACGGTACCGGAGCATTGGCTCTCTGACCAACAGGCTCCGAGACACCTTCTACCCCCAAGCCATACGACTGCTAAATTGTCAGACTGCAGTCAAGTAATTGTAGTAAAACTATCTATGCACACTCACTAGACTTTATATACACACACTCACACACACTACTGTCACTCCCACACAAATACCTCACGCATTCAAACACTACTTCCGCACACACACACACACACACACACATACAGTGCATTCGGAAAGTATTCAGACCCCTTGACTTTTTCTTCATTTTGTTACGTTACAGCCTCATTCTAAAACTGATTAAATAGTTTTTCCCCCTCATCAATCAACACACAATACCCCATAATGACAAAAGAAAAACAGCTTTTTAGAAATTTTACATATCACATTTACATAAGTATTCAGACGCTTTACTCAGTACTTTGTTGAAGAAGATTTGGCAACGATTACAGCCTCGAGTCTTCTTGGGTATGATGCTACAAGCTTGGCACACCTATATATTTGGGGAGCTTCTCCCATTCTTCTTTGCAGATCCTCTCAAGTTCTGTCAGCTCTGTGTTCTTAGGGACTTCTGTGATAGAAAAATTACATACGTATCTGGTTTATTTGATATTAATGGTTAACAATTAATATTTTACTAATAATAAGACATTTCTGTCCCGTTAGTGTCTGTGTTTTCATGGGCTCCACTCTAGTTCCCTGCAGCTAATCTGGGCGTATGGTCACTGGAGATGGCTTGAGCTGACAAATGGGTTAAAGACTGCATTACATAGACAATAATGTGTTTTACTAAGGGATAKCTTAGGAGTAGAACAATCACTCATCATCTCAAAACCATCATTGCATCTGGGAAACTAAGCCAGGGTGGGGTTAAGACAACAACCTACTTGCAGATAACGACAAGACGAAGCCAGAGGGGTTTATGATGCTCCTTGGTCTGAATAAGGGGGGTTGAACCAACTATGACTGAGCATTGTTAGTATCAGCTATATATAGTACTCTGCATTTGTGTAAAGGTTAGGTTACTCGGTCCAACACTCAAGGGTGGGGGGGGGGGGGGKCGACCAGCCTCATTATTGCAATATTTAATCAATACTAAATAAAGATAACTGTTTGAAGAAACGACCAAATCTCTCTCAGTACTGAATTTCCACGACACTTTCAATGCTGCAGAAACATTTTAGTACCCTTCCCCAGATCTGTGCTTCAACAAAATCCTGTCTCAGAGCTCTACAGACAATTTCTTCGACATCATGGCTTGGTTTTTGCTCTGACATGCACTGTCACCTGTGAGACCTTATATAGACAGGTGTTTTCTTTTCCAAATCATGTCCAATCAATTGAATTTACCACAGGTGCACTCCAATCAAGTTGTAGAAACATCTCAATGATGATCAATGGAAACAGGATGCAACTGATCTCAATTTCGAGTCTCATAGCAAAGGGTCTGACTACTTATGTAAATAAGATAATTCATACAATTAAAAATATATAAATAATTAAAACCTGTTTTTGCTTTGTCATTATTGGGTATTGTGTGTAGATTGATGAGGATAAACATTMATTTAATTCATCTTAGAATAAGGCTGTAACGTAACAAAATGTGGAAAAAGTCAAAGGGTCTGAATATATTCCGAAGGCACTGTAACACACACACACACACACACACACAAAATAGGGCTGGGCGATATTGCCAAAATATCATTTCACACAACAAAAAAATACATTGGGATGGTATGGTGGTATTTTTTGTTTTTGAATTAATTTTTGAATAATAAAAGTTCTACATTTGCTTTATGAGTAGTGCGTGTCCCTAGGGTGGTGTTGGATTCTAGCTTGAAATATATACTTATTCATGCTACTTTAACTACTTTATGTAAATTTATGTAAAATGTAAATGTAAATGTAATGTAATACTTTACATCTATAATGTAATTGTTAAATCTCATGGATCCTATGGAGAGGGCCAAAGGGTAACAGTCTGGTTTCAGTCACTGATAAGGTTGGATAGCCATGGATTAGGGAAGGAGGAGGAATGTGGGCGGAGGTCAGGTCAGATGAAGTGACAAGGAAAGTTCTATTACACACATTACACTATTGTTTCTTCCAATACGTTATCGTCATCTACGGTAGACATGTTTACGTGCTGCTGTGCGGTTTGTTGCTAACGTTTCTTTGCTACCTGCCAACTTTACGTTTTTTACTTTTTAATTACTGTTATATGTTTTTTTATTTTTCCCTCTCGCTACTTTTTTCATTCAACTTTTTCACCCCGGACATGGTTCTGCACGACCTCCACCAACCGAAGCTAAGTAGTAACAGTAACATTATGCCTTCTAATTGTCGCTGTACTCATAATATACAGGAGAACGATCGCCTTATGGCGAGGATAGCCGTGCTGCAAGCCCAGCTTCAGACGCAAACGTTAGGCAAGGGTCATTTAAGTGTAGGAAAGGACRAAACAGCGCCTGTGCCACCAATAAGTACAGAGGGTAGTATAAATCCCCTCGCACAGTCCCGGCAGCCGGACAATTTTCTCATGGCTTCTGGAAGGAAATGCTGTAGGAATGCTCAACCGGTGTCGCTCATTCAGCCAACAGAAACTTTCAACCGGTTCTCCCCATTAAGCAACGAGTCGGAGTCAGAGTCCGAGTCTTCTCTGGTCTCTCCTCCACCCGTTACGGGGTCTGAGACGCCGAAGCCTCCCACCATTAGCTCTGACAAATTGAACACCCTAGTCATTGGTGACTCCATTACCCGTAGTATTAGACTTAAAAAGAATCATCCAGCGATCATACACTGTTTACCAGGGGGCAGGGCTACCGACGTTAAGGCTAATCTGAAGATGGTGCAGGCTAAGGCTAAAACTGGCGAGTGTAGAGAATATAGGGATATTGTATCCACATCGGCACCAATGATGTTAGGATGAAACAGTCAGAGGTCACCAAGCGCAACATCGCTTCAGTGTGAAAATCAGCTAGAAAGATAGTAATTGTCTCCGGCCCCCTCCCAGTTATGGGGAGTGATGAGCTCTACAGCAGTCTCACAACTCAAGTCGCTGGTTGAAAACTGTTTTCTGCCCCTCCCAAAAGATAGAATTTGTAGATAATTGGCCCTCTTTCTGGGACTCACCCACAAACAGGACCAAGCCTGGCCTGTTGAGGAGTGACGGAATCCATCCTAGCTGGAGGGGTGCTCTCATCTTATCTACCAACATAGACAGGGCTCTAACTCCTCTAGCTCCACAATTAAATAGGGTGCAGGCCAGGCAGCAGGCTGTTAGCCAMCCTGCCAGCTTAGTGGAGTCTACCACTAGCATAGTCAGTGTAGTCAGCTCAGCTATCCCCATCGAGACCGTGTCTGTGCCTCGATCTAGGCTGGGCAAAAGATGGCAGTGTTCGCCTTAGCAATCTCACTGGAAAAAAGACCTCCTCCATTCCTGTCATTATTGAAAGCGACTGTGATACCTCACATCTCAAAATAGGGCTACTTAATGTTAGATCCCTCACTTCCATGGCAGTTATAGTCAATGAACTAATCGCTCATCATAATMTTAAACCTGATGAATTTACTGTGTTAAATGAGGCCTCTCCTCCTGGTTACACTAGTGACCATATCCCCCGTGCATCCCGCATAGGCGGAGGTGTTGCTAACATTTACGATAGAAAATTTCAATTTACAACAAAAGAAATGACTGCGTTTTCATCTTTTGAGCTTCAAGTCATAAAATCTATACAGCCTACTCAATCACTTTTTATAGCTACTGTTTACAGGCCTCCTGGGCCATATACAGTGTTCCTCACGGAGTTCCTTGAATTCCTATCGGATCTTGTAGTCATGGCAGATAATATTCACAATTTTGGTACCTTTAATATTCACATGGAAAAGTCCACAGGCCCACTCCAAAAGGCTTTCGGAGCCATCATCAATTTAGTGGGTTTTGTCCAACATGTCTCCGGACCTACTCACTGCCACAATCATACTCTGGACCTAGTTTTATCCTGTGGAATAAATGTTGTGGAGCTTAATGTTTTTCCTCATAATCCTGGACTAATAGATCACCATTTTATTACTTTTGCAATCGCAACAAATAATCTGCTCAGACCCCAACCAAGGATCATCAAAAGCCATCTATAAATTCTCGGACAACAAAGATTCAGAGTACAAAAATCTGTTAACTTTTCTAGGGTAGGGGGCAGCATTGGGAATTTTGGATGAAAAGCGTGCACAAATTAAACTGCCTGCTACTCAGCCATAAAAGCTAGAATATGCATATAATTAGTAGATTTGGATAGAAAACACTGAAGTTTCTAAAACTGTTTGAATGATGT
This sequence comes from Salvelinus sp. IW2-2015, assembly GCF_002910315.2. Taxonomy (NCBI): domain Eukaryota; kingdom Metazoa; phylum Chordata; class Actinopteri; order Salmoniformes; family Salmonidae; genus Salvelinus; species Salvelinus sp. IW2-2015. The sequence continues at coordinate 56,432,716 of NC_036842.1, forward strand.
CTGAGTAATAACAGAACTCATATGGCAGGCAAAAACCTGAGAAAAAAAACCAACCAGGAAGTGGGAAATCTGAGGTTTGTAGTTTTTCAACTCATTGCCTATCGAATACACAGTGTCTATGGGGTCATATTGCCCTTCCTAAGGCTTCCACTAGATTTCAACAGTCTTTAGAACCTTGTTTGAGGCTTCTACTGTGAAGTGGGGGCGAATGAGAGGGGATTGAGTCAGAGGTCTGCCAGAGAGGCATGAGCTGACCAAGCGCGTTCACGTGATAGTTAGCTTTGGTTCCATTGCAATTCTACAACAAAGGAATTATCCGGTTGGAACATTATTGAAGATTTATGTTAAAAACATCCTAAAGATTGATTCTATACATCGTTTGACATGTTTCTACAGACTAACGGAATTTTTTGACTTTGTCTGCACCTAGTGATCGCGCCTCATGAATTTTGATTACTGGGCTAAACGCGCGAACAAAAAGGAGGTATTTGGACATAAATGATGGACATTATCGAACAAAACAAACATTTATTATGGAACTGGGATTCCTGGGAGTGCATTCTGATGAAGATCAAAGGTAAGTGAATATTTCTAATGCTATTTCTGACTTCTGTTGACTACACAACATGGCGGATATCTGTTTGGGTTGTTTTGGTCTCTGAGCGTTGTACTCAGATTATTGCATGATGTGCTTTTTCCGTAAAGTTTTTTTGAAATCTGACACAGTGGTTGCATTAAGGAGAAGTGGATCTAAAACTCCATACATAACAGTTGTATCTTTTAGCAATGTTTATTATGAGTATTTCTGGAAAATGGTGGCTCTCTGCAAAATCACCGGATGTTTTGGAACTACTGAACATAACGCACCAATGTAAACTCTGATTTTTGGATATAAATATGAACAAAACATACATGTATTGTGTAACATGAAGTCCTATGAGTGTCATCTGATGAAGATCATCAAAGGTTAGTGATTAATTTGATCTCTATTTCATCTTTTTGTGACTCCTCTCTTTGGCTGGAAAAATGGCTGTGTTTTTCTGTGACTTGGCTCAGACCTAACATAATCGTTTGGTGTGCTTTCGTCGTAAAGCCTTTTTGAAATCGGACACTGTGGCTGGATTTACAACAAGTGTATCTTTAAAATGGTGTAAAATACTTGTATGTTTGAGGAATTTTAATGATGGGATTTCTGTTGTTTTGGAATTTGGCGCCCTGCAGATTCACTGGCTGTTGACGAGGTGGGACRCTACTAGCGTCCCACATACCCTAGTGAGGTTAACCACCTAACTGAGGAACTAAATGTAACCTTGCATAATACCCTACATGCAGTCGCACCCCTAAAAACCAAAAACATTTGTCATAAGAAACTAGCTCCTGTGGGAGTGAATGATACATTTAGGGACAGGTGTACATAAGAGAAGGCAGACATGAGTTAATGGATACATGCTGGTAAAAACAGCTGAACACTAAAACAGACTACAGGAATGGAAGGCGACGCATAGGCGCCTAGGAMAACTGGACACACTAATGATAGAGGGACACATAGTCTGCTGACATTAACACACTAATGATAGAGGGGCACATAGTTTGCTGCTTCTAATAAAGGCAAACATGCCAAAGACGTAGGCCTATAGGATAGACAGACATATATTATTTGTAGGACAAGAAAGGGTCCTGCCACCATTATAACCTAACTGAAACCAGACATGGGCGTTATTGGGCGTAAACAAGCAGGAAGCCTAAACCATAAAAGATAATGGTGGGAAACATCTTCGTTTGCATATGTAATGGACTCATATGCTGTATAGGTATAAATACAAGAGCCAGGGCTCTGGGAAAGGTGTGTGATCCGCGGACCACTCCGGCTTGTGATATTTAATATTAAAGCCTTTATTGAATCCACAAGTTCTTGCAAGTGTTACGTTTTGAACCGATTTTCCACGACACTCCCTGGTATACAGAAAATACCCGAGCCCTGAARCAAGCTTCCAGAAAATTGGAACGGAAATGGTGCAACACCAAACCGGAAGTCTTCCGACTAGCTTGGAAAGACAGTACCGAAGAGCTCTCACTGCTGTTYGATCATCCTATTTTTTCAACTTAATTGAGGAGAATAAGAACAAACCAAAATTTATTTTTCATACTGTCGCAAAGCTAACTATGAAAGCAGCATTTCCCAAGAGAGGATGGCTTTCACTTCAGCAGTGATAAATTCATAAACTTCTTTGACGAAAAGATCATGATCATTAGAAAGCAAATGACGGACTCCTCCATAAATCTGCGTATTCCTCCAAAGCTCAGTTGTCCTGAGTCTGCACAACTCTGCCAGGACCTAGGATCAAGGGAGACACTCAAGGTTTTTAATACTATTATCTCTTGACACATTGATGAAAATAGTCTTGGCCTCAAAACCTTCAAGCTGCATACTGGACCCTATTCCAACTAAACTACTGAAAGAGCTGCTTCCTGTGCTTGGCCCTCCTATGTTGAATATAATAAACGGCTCCCTATTGTTAGGTTCTAATATTTCAGAGTAAATAACTCACGGACACTAGAGAAGCTTAACCAAGTTTAATTATTCCCAAATGGTCAAAACAGCTGTATTCAGACAAAAGCATGTTTCCACCATCACAAATATATATACTCCACTTTAGGCACTACTCCCTCTCTCCAATCCTTACATCTTATGGTTAGACAGGAAGAGGGTAATAGGGTAATGAACCATCATTTCTCCCTTCAGGGGATCTGACCTGACCTCAACCTAATCCACAAATGTCCATCCACTTCCCCTATAGCAATCCTGTGACTTCCTTCCGTCCACCCAACACATTCCAAAGCCATCGGTCTTTCTACAGAGAACCATTAACTTCTGATGTAAAAACCAGTCTCTTACACTCCTTAAACCTCTAAACCTCTTTGGGCTAGGGGGCAGTATTTTCACGTCCAGATGAAAAGCGTTCCCAAAGTAAACTGCCTGCTATTCAGGCCCAGAAGCTAGGATATGCATATTATTAGTAKAGTTGGATAGAAAACACTCTGAAGTTTCTAAAACTGTTTGAATAATGTCTGTGAGTAYAACAGAACTGATTTGGCATGCGAAACCCCGAGCACAATCCATCCAGGGGAAAAAATTGAGCTCAATGTGTTTTCCATTAGTGACCTATGGTAATCCCTTTTAAATTGAAATATGCTTTCAGTTCCTATGGCTTCCACTAGATGTCAGTCTTTAAAAATTGGTTGATGTTTTTCCTTTGAGAAATGAAGAAGTATTCCTTTCCATGTGTCACACAAAGGGACTCAAGTCTATTAGAGCGCTCGACCTGGAACGCGATTCACTTTGTTTTCGTCCGGAATTGAGCACAGTATTTCCCGTCTTAAATTTTATCGAATATTTACATTTTAGGTGACGTAAGTTTGGATTAGGAACGTTGTTTGAAATGTTTGGACCAAGTTTACAGGTAACTTATTAGATAYTTTGTAGTCAGGTTGGGCGAGTTGGAACTGGTGTATTTCTGAATCAAACGCGCCAAATAAATGGACATTTTGGGGATATAAATAAGGAATTTATCGAACAAAAGGACCATTTGTGATGTTTCTGGGACATTTTGGAGTGCCAACAGAAGAAGATCTTCAAAGGTAAGGCATGAATGATATCGTTATTTCTGACTTTTGTGTCGCACCTGGCTGGTTGCATTTGAATTTATATGTGTTTGTATGCGGGGTGCTGTCCTCAGATAATCGCATGGTTTGCTTTCACCGTAAAGCCTTTTTGAAATCTGACAAGGCGGCTGGATTAACAACAAAGTAAGCTTTATTTTGATGTATTACACATGTATGTTTTGTGAATTTTTATTGAGTATTTCTGTTTTTGAATTTGGCGCACTGCAATTTCACTGGATGTTGTCAAATCAATCCCGTTACCGGGACTCGAGCGGGAATGGGGGTGAAGGGATCCCTAAGAGGTTTACACTATGCTTCTGATCTAGCATGTCTCCAGTATATCAATGTTCAAAGTTTACCCCGAATCCAACACTATCCACCGGATGTGTACCAAACTTACTAAAAGTGGCAGTAATAAAGCCTCTCATGAAAAGACAAACCTTGACCCAGAAAATATAAAAACTATTGGCCTATATCGAGTCTCCCATTCCTCTCAAAAAAAATTGAAAAAGCTGTTCACTGCCTTCCTGAAGACAATGTATACGAAATGCTTCAGTCTGGTTTAAGACCCCATCATAGCACTGTGACTGCACTCGTGAAGGTGGTAAGTTACCTTGTAATGACGTCAGACCAAGGCTCTGCATCTGTCCTAGAGCTCCTAGACCTTAGTGCTGCCTTCGATTACCATCGATCACCACATTCTTTTGGAGAGATTGGAAACCCCAATTGGTCCACAMGAACAAGTTCTGGCCTTGTTTAGATCTTATCTGTTGGAAAGATATCAGTTTGTCTCTGTGGATGGTTTGTCCTCTGACAAATCAACTGAAAATGTTGGTTTTCCTCAAGGCTCCGTTTTAGGACCACTATTGTTTTCACTATATATTTTACCTCTAGGTGATGTCATTTGGAAACATAATGTTAACATTCACTGTTATGCGGACAATACACAGCTTTACATTTCAATGAAACATGGTGAAGCCCCAGAATTCCCCTCCCTGGAAGCCTGTGTTTCAGACATAAGGAAGTGGATGGCGGCAAATGATTTACTTTTAAACTCTGACAAAACAGAGATGCTAGTTCTAGGTCCCAATAAACAAAGAGATCTTCTGTTGGATCTGACAATTAATTGATGGTTGTACAGTCATCTCAAATAAAACTGTGAAGGACCTCGGCGTTACTCTGGACCCTGATCTCTCTTTTGACGAACATATCAAGAATGTTTCAAGGACAGCAATATACATCTTCGTAACATTGCAAAAATCTGAAACTTTCTGTCCAAAAACGATGCAGAAAAACTTCGYCATGCTTTTGTCACTTCTAGATTAGACTACTGCAATGATCTACTTTCCTGCTACCCAGATAAAGCACTAAATAAACTTCAGTTAGTGCTAAACACGGCTGCTAGAATCTTGACTAGAACCCAAAAATGTGATCATATTACTCCAGTGCTAGCCTCTACACTGGCTTCCTGTTAAGGCTAGGGCTGATTTAAAGGTCTTACTGCTAACCTACAAAGCACTACATGGGCTTGCTCCTACCTATCTTTCCGATTTGGTCCTGCCGTACATACCTACACGTACGCTACGGTCACAAGATGCAGGCCTCCTTACAGTCCCTAGAATTTCTAAGCAAACAGCTGGACGCAGGGCTTTCTCCTATAGAGCTACATTTTTATGGAATGGTCTGCCTATCCATGTGAGAGATGCAGACTAGGTCTCAACCTTTAGGTCTTCATTGAAGACTCATCTCTTCAGTAGATCCTATGATTGAGTGCAGTCTGGCCCAGGGGTGTGAAGGTTTACGGAAAGGCACTGGAGCGACGAACCGCCCTTGCTGTCTCTGCCTGGCCGGTTCCCCTCTCTCCACTGGGATGCTCTGCCTCTAACCCTATTACGGGGGCTGAGTCATTGGCTTACTGGTGCTCTTCCATGCCGTCCCTAGGAGGGGTGCGTCACTTGAGTGGGTTGAGTCACTGACGTGATCTTCCTGTCCGGGTTGGTGCCCCCCTCGGGTTCGTGCCATGGGGGAGATCTCTGTGGGCTATACTTGGCCTTGTCTCAGGATAGTAGGTTGAAGATATCCCTCTAGTGGTGTGGGGGCTGTGCTTGGTAAAGTGGGTGGGGTTATATCCTGCCTGGTTGGCCCTGTCCGGGGGTATCGTCGGACGGGGCCACAGTGTCTCCCGTTAAGTATGCTCCCTCTAATTCTCTCTCTTCTCTCGGAGGAGGACCTGAGCCCTAGGACCATGCCTCAGGACGACCTGGTCTGATCACTCCTTGCTGTCCCCAGTCCACCTGGTCATGCTGCTGCTCCAGTTTTAACTGTTCTGCCTGCGGCTATGGAACCCTGACCTTTTCACTGGATGTGCTACCTTGTCCCGGACCTGCTGTTTTGGACTCTCTCTCTACCGCACCTGCAGTCTCTAACTCTGAATGATCGCATATGAAAAGCCAAAAGCCAATAAACTCCTGAGGTGCTGACCTGTTGCACCCTCTACAACCACTGTGATTATTATCTTCTGACCCTGCTGGTCATCTATGAACGTTTGAACATCTTGGCCATGTTCTGTTATAATCTCCACCCGGCACAGCCAGAAGAGGACTGGCCACCTCTCAGAGCCTGGTTCCTCTCGAGATTTCTTCCTAGGTTCTGGCCTTTCTAGGAAGTTTTTCCGAGCCACCGTGCTTCTACATCTGCATTGCTTGCTGTTTGGGGTTTTAGGCTGGGTTTCTGTACAGCAATTTGTGACATCGGCTGATGTAAAAAGGGCTTTATAAATAAATTTGATTGATTGACACACACCACCCGAGTTCCTGCCTAGCAACAGAGATGTATTGGCTGTCTAGTTGTGCAAGGACGAAACTGCCTAATAGGAGGGTATAAATCTTCTCAGCGGTTTGACCTAGATTTTCCTCGTCATCCGTTTGAGTTTTTACAGAATAATCATTCTATTTCCATGATTCAAACAGTTCACCCAAGTTTTTTGCTCTAAATCAGAAGTCAAATCACAATTGCAACATTTGATTAAAAACAAGCCCAAGATTGTTTGCCCATATGGTGTGTAGTGTGGAAATGGTCTCAAATGAGTGCAGAAATGGATGAAAATATTATTTWGTTTTTTAGTATAAAACAATCAGAATGGAGAAAGACCCATTGAAATCACTTAGAWTGTACGCGTTCCAACAGTGTCAACACATACAGTGGGGCAAAAAAGTATTTAGTCAGCCACCAATTGTGCAAGTTCTCCCACTTAAAAATATGAGAGGCCTGTAATTTTCATCATAGGTACACTTCAACTATGACAGTCAAAATGAGAAGAAAAAAAATCCAGAAAATCACATTGTAGGATTTTTAATGAATTTATTTGCAAATTATGGTGGAAAATAAGTATTTGGTCAATAACAAAAGTTTCTCACATGGCCCTATTCATTCTTTCCATTACACGGATCAGCGCGTCCTGGTCCTTTGCAGAAAAACAGCCACAAAGCATGAATGTTTCCACCCCATGCTTCACAGTAAGGGTTATGGGGTTATTTGGATAGCAACTCAGCATTCTTTGTCTCCAAACACGACGAGTTGGGTTTTTAAACCAAAAAAGTTTTATTTTGGTTTCATCTGACGCATATGACAGTTCTCCGCAATCTTCTTCGTGGATTGCATCCAAATGCTCTTAGCAATACTTCAGACGGGCCTGGGACATGTACTGGCTAAGCAGGGGGACACGTTGGCACTTGAAGGATTTGAGTCCCGGCGGCGTATGTGTGTTATGATGGTAGGGCTTTGGTTATTTGGTCCCACTTCTGCAGGTCATTCACTTAGGTCGCCCGTGTGGTTTGGGATTTTTTGCTCACCGTTCTCGGTGATGCAATTTTGATCGCCCACGGGGTGAGATCTTGCGTGGAGCTCCAGAATCGAGGGAGATTCTCAGTGGTCTTTTGTATGTTCTTCCATTTCCTAATAATTGTCACAGTTGTTTTTCAAAACAAGCGTCTACTATTGCAGATTCAGTCTTCCAGCTGGTGAGGTGAAATTTGTTCTGGTGTCCTTTGACAGCTCTTTGGTCTTGGGCCATAGTTGGAGTTTGGAGTGTGCTGTTTGAGGTTGTGGGACAGGATGTCTTTTATACTGATAACAAGTTAAGACAGGTGCCATAAATACGGTAACGAGTGAGGAAGAGGAGCCTCTTAAAGAGCAGTTTACAGTCTGTGAGACCGAAATCTTGCTTTTTGT
>NC_036842.1:56440633-56446802 GCF_002910315.2 Salvelinus sp. IW2-2015
AATACGTTTGTTATATGTCCCTTTGTTTGGCAATTGAGCATGCCAGGTAAAACGTTTTCTGTAAGTCTTCACAAGGGCTTTTTCAGCACACTGTTTGCTGGTATTCTTTGGCCATTCCTCCATGCAGATCTCCTCTAGAGCAGTGATGTTTTGGGGCTGTTGCTGGGCAACACGGACTTTCAACTCCTCCAAAGATTTTCTATGGGGTTGAGATCTGGAGAGTGGCTAGGCGACTCCGAGGACGCTTGGATGCTTCTTACGAAGCCCACTCTTCGTTTGCAGGGCGGTGTGTTTGGGATCATTGTCATACTGAAAACCCAGACACTTGTCATGCGTTCATCCCTTGGCTGGATGTGAAGGTAAAGGTTTTCAACTCAACATATCACATAACTGGCCCATTCATTCTTTCCATTACACGGATTCAGCGCGTCCTGGTCCCTTTGCAGAAAAACAGCCACAAAGCTGATGTTTCACCCCATGCTTCACAGTAGGTTATGCGGGTTTATTTTGGATAGCAACTCAGCATTCTTTGTCCTCCAAAACGACGAGTTGGGTTTTTAAACGAAAAAAGTTTTAGATTTTGGTTTCATCTGACACATATGACATTCTCCCAATCTTCTTCGTGGATTTCATCCAAATGCTCTAGGTGACCAAATACTTATTTTCCACCATAATTTGCAAATAAATTCATTAAAAATCCTACAATGTGATTTTCTGGAGAAAAAAAATCTCATTTTGTCTGTCATAGTTGAAGTGTACCTATGATGAAAATTACAGGCCTCTCTCATCTTTTTAAGTGGGAGAACTTGCACAATTGGTGGCTGACTAAATCCTTTTTTGCCCCACTGTACATTCTAAGTGATTTCAATGGGTCTTTCTCCATTCTGATTGTTTTGTACTATCACACCCGGTATTTTTAACCAAATGTTGCAATTGCGATTTGGAGCAAAACACCTGGGTGAACTGTTGGAATCATGGAAGTATAATGATTATTCTAATTCTATAGTTAGAATATAATGGTGGGCACTTTGAATGAAATGGCCAGGGAAGAATTATTGTGACAGGGTAGGAACCAAAGTGCTGATAAGTGTTTCCAAGGGGACCCTATAATATTCTGCTACATAAAAATTTTCTCGTAGCTAACATATACATGCTTCATGTATTCCGATTTGATTTAGAAGATACTGTGGCACAAACAACATGCTGATTTAGGTCTACACCATCACTGGTATTTTCAGGCTGTATTAGCTAGCTATGTTTGCTCTTACTCAGTACATTTATTAGCTAGCTAGCTAGCTAGCTATTAGCATTAGCGGCTAACAATTAGCGTCTCAAAAGATTTAGGGCAACTTGCTAAGAAAAGACAAACTAGCTGTTTGGTGATGTAAGAAACACAAACTAATAGTGCCATTATAGAACGCTAGTGGATTTATATTAAGAAGCAAAATGAAAATAGCATTGTTGTAACGGGTTCTGACTTCTAAACTTGAAATATGAAATATCCTTGTTCATGGTACTGAGGGAGAGAGGGGAATGCAGAACGTTTACATTCTGTCAGAACATGTTATTGTTAGACATCAGGTATCCTATGGAAAGGAGAAGGGTACAGTCTGGTACAAGCCAACATGACAGCCGTGAGTTGGGGAGGAGTGAGGAATTTGGGCTGAGGTCAGGTCAGAGCTATTGTTCTGTTTGGAGCCTGTTTCTGGGCGAAAGATTCATGTTTTGTGTGTGTGACCAGTACGACCATACATCATCTGGGCCGACAGTCAAAGGTGCTTGCTTGCCCAACTTGGGGGAACCGTTGAGCTACCGTTAGAGGAAGTATGTCTGGAGTGACTTCCTGTCATTTTGGCCACTATTATCCTCACTCAGTTGCRACAGACTGAGGCAACCTTTTCGCCCAGTTGTCTCCCCTCACACACACATACACGTACATAGGGTCACGTGTTTTGCAGATGCTTGCATGGGGTAACTTGACTATATAAATGCTCCTGTACTCTTTGTACAGTGAGGCTCTCACTCCATTTCACCTGYGTGGGTGGTGCAACCAGCCTCCTTATTATAATATGTTTTTAATAAAAGTAATACCTTGATTGATTATTGATTTCGCCTCTCCTCATTATTAGTTAAAGGTAGAATTGCCACCACACTGTTCAGCTGTCTGATCCATTGGGTGAATAAACTTGGTTTGAGCTTTTCCTAGAGTGCCTGTTAGGTTCTAAATAGACAGAGTAAAAACTAACAGTTGTCATCAACATTGTTGCATGTGCTGCATTCACCATGCAGACTGAACGCAAGTGTCTCGTGGCCGAGGAACAACAAATGCGCTCCTTGAGTACCATGGGGCGGGGCCAGGTCTGTGTGGAAAGCAGCATGGAGACAGAGAGCAGAGAGAGATGACTCAAGTAGCCAAGTAAACTATAAAAATGGACGTTTCGCACGGCGTATCATCTTTAACAAACCAARCATTCAAATACCGTTATAGAAGATAAGGTCAAAACTAGAGGTCGACCGATTATGATTTTTCAACGCCGATACCGATTATTGGAGGACCAAAAAAAGCCGATACCGATTAATCCCACGCATGTGTCGTCGGAAATATTTCTAGTCATATATGTTTCTCAAATATCCGGATACCTCGTGAGTTCAAAGTAGACTTTATTTAGCATAAGTGAACACAGCGCGGGCTGGTTCATGAAGCAACTCGCTTTCAGTGCAACTTGGCACGACAGGTTCTTTTTTACAGGTTGTCAATCTTAACGTCAACATACAGTTAAGCTTCTTGATTAAATGTGTCATGGCGTCCCTCTGGCATTGTTTAGCACCCAGTTTAGTCTTGGTTTTGTCCTTGTACTTATTTACTTGGTTCGATTAGGTTCATTTAGATTCCATTTTGGTGGGTGCGGTTAACGCCGGACAGCGTATCAGTGTAACATGTAGGCCATGCAGTGTTAGGAAAAGACTACAGACATGCAGATTGCAGACAGGGTGCAGATGTCTATGGTGTCTTAACTGACCTGTTCAACAGCATTATGAGAGTGCACTATGTATTGTAAGCTTATACTCTAAGATGTCACAACATTGTTACTGGAGGAAGTTCCCCAATAGCTCTTGTTAGTAGTGAATAATATAGTGGCGTAGTCGCATAGGAGTAACTTGCGTTGCTGCAGAGTACGACATTATTGCTATGAATGCCTCTAGAGTATAAGGAACGTGAGTTATTAGACTTCCTGCCTGGTTTACAGTTGTATGACAGGCGACAGTTCAACCACCGACGGACCCTCTCAGTTTGGGGAATTGTCAGGGGAGTACATGCAGGGAAGTTCTACTCCGTTTTCGCAGTACAGGATCGGCGATAGTTGGTGGACTCACCTCGACCATGACTATAGCACCTAATTTCAGTCCTCACACCCTCTTTCGACATCCGACATACCCTTGGTCATGATATAACTTCGGTCGCCCCTGAATGATGAGTGCTGGACAGCAATCGAGGCACCCGTAGTTAGTAACATAAAGATACTGCATGGCACAACGACCTTGTGTGCACAAGCCCAGAAGATGCTTCACAAATAACCAGGTTTACATACTGTGTAATCATAAATTAGTCAGGATTTGACCATCGAACTAGTCACATGTAGATTTTATGATCTAGAGATGTAAGAGTGTGTTATGTACACAAATGTGGCTGTTGAGTAGGGGATTCTACACGTGTCCCTCTTTCCCTAGCCAGATGATGGGGTATGAGGGGCCTGCAATGACATGAGGAAGGCAACGGCAGCAAGGAAACTTTTCCGTGAGTCAGAACAGATCTACCTCCCCATGCAGCTAACGTGGGCTCGCGTCATGAAGACGCCGTCGCACCTTTAGACGAGGAAAGGTATGGATTCAAATTGCTTATTTATCAACGTGTGCGAATACAGTCTGGTGTAGACTTTACAGTGAGAATGCTTGCTTATCGAACCTTTTCTCAACCGATGCAGAGGTTTACAAATAAAATAGTAACTACACAAAGGAATATAAAATGAAATAGCACCAGGGAAGTGGGAGCTACAAGTGGGGAGATACATTCAAGTATTGGAGTACACTGGGAATTTTTGCAGGGTTTTCCTATTGAAAGATGTGAGAGTGCTCGTGTAATTGTTTTATCATCGGTACACTTCAACTCCTGGTGTAGAGACGTAAGCTAAAACAAAAATTCTCAGAAAATCAACATTGTATTTTGTTTGAAGTAATTAATTTTGCATGCGGATGTTTGATTGTTTGTATGCCTATGACATATAGTTATTTGATTAGACAGGGTCAGAGAAAGGCATGACATTGTAATATTTGGTAACATGAAACCATTTGTTTGCAATTGACAGAGATATGAGGTTTCCTGTAGTTTCTTGACCAAGGGTTGCACGAGCACTGCAGGGCAAGGGGATGTTTGGGCCTCACACTCCTCCTTAACAGGGCCTTGCTTCGAGATCCTTTCACGTGGGGTTTCGGGTCTGTCACTTTGTGGGCATACGGACTTTCAGTCCCTGCCACAATTAGATCATTTCTCTATTGGGTTTCTAGGTCTGGGAGACTAGTCGTTAGAGGGGGTCCACTCCAGGACCTTTGGAGATGGCTTCTTTACGGAGCCAGATCCTTAAGTTGCCGTCTTGGCTGTGTGTTTCGGGTCGTTTTGAATGGCTTGGATAGACCCAGCCACAGACCTCAGTCTTCAGAATGCTTGACTGGAGGGAAGTGAGGTTTGTTGCCAGATTCTCGGCGATAGGTTTTTCTGGTCCCCATCCAATCCTCCCGTCCTAGCGCGTCAGGGACTGGTCACTGTGTCCCTGGTGCAGAAAAGCATCGCCGGCCTAGAAGAGATATGGATGTTGCACCTCATTGAGCTTCATAAGGCGGTGGGGATTTGTGGTTGTTTCGTGGGGTTGTACTCATCGGATGGGGAGGAAAGGTGTCGCGTTGCGGTTCTCTGTCCTGCGAAAACCGAAAATACGGAGCGAGTGCTTTGTTGGTAGCTTATACTCTCAGACCTCACAGATAACCACGTGCGTATTTCGTCTGCATATGGCAGAAGCACACACACACGACCTTGAAAGCTCACCACCATTCACTCCCCCTCATGGATCAATACAGATTCCGCGTAACTTCCACCCAACCGTGCACAAGAACTCGTTGCAGAGACGGATGCGCTATGAGCAACATCGCCGACTGGCTTGTAGCAGTGGGAGTGGCCATTCCTATGTGCGTCTTGGCGCTAGCAAGGATCTGTGAATCCACATGACGAGCGTAGGTGATGCCTTGACTACCAATGGGTATTTCATTGAGAGCGTGTTGTCAAGCCGAGGCTTGCGTCTGTCAGCGAATGATATCTGAGCCAGGATCATTCTGCGTCGTGGTCCAGTCTACCTCTCTGTCCGCTGCAGGAAGAGTCCATCTCAGCGCTTAACGACTCATGGAGTCATCGTGGCTGTATGACCCAAGCCAGAGGTGAGATCGACTGCAGATGGCAGCCCGCAACACACCGAAGCGGTAGATCGCAGTGACCCAGCTAAGCAGTGCGCTCCGTAAAAGTCTCAGTAACTCAATGGCTCTCTGGAGTGGCCATTTATAATAAGTTTCTGCGCCCAGACCACTATGTGTTGTTGCACTTCCAATACAACACAAGCTCCTTTCGGGGCAGGTGAGCTGATTAATGTGCTCGCTCCTGTAAGCACATCCCAGGCCTTGGTGCAGGTCTAGCAATTTTATCCCGTTCCTTAACCAGCTCTCTGTACTTGGCCATGTGGAGAGAGGTTGGAGTCTGTTTGATGAGTGTGTGGACAGAGTGTCTTTTATACAGCTAACGAGTGTCAAACAGGTGCAGTTAATAACCCAGGTAAGTGAGTGGAGAACAGGAGTGGCTTTCTTTAAGAACACAAACTAACAGGTTAGTGAGACCGGGAATTCTTATCTGGTTGTAGGATCAAATACATAATGTCATGCAATAAAATGCAAATTAATTACTTAAAATCATACAATGTGATTTTCTGGATTTTTCTTTTAGATTCCGTCTCTCACAGTTTGAAGTGTACCTATGATAAAAATTACAGACCTTTACATGCTTTCTATATAGGAAACCTGCAAAATGGCAGTTATCAAATACTTGTTCTCCCACTGTATATACAAATCGGAC